>NW_027115007.1:1312331-1328288 GCF_000696795.3 Halyomorpha halys
AAAAACAGCTATATGGTTTTAGCATAATGCAATATAGCTCTATAGTGTTTATACCCCACACATATTTATTGTCAGCACAAAATTTAATCATCTAAAAGCCTGATTTTTATTTATATTAGTTTCATATTGCTAATTGTCATACCTAATCACTCTAGTGATACTTTTAATTATGAGTCATAAATAATGTCATAGTCAAATTCAACAAAATACACCTACTAACCTTAATTACATTAGTATTCTATTAGCTTTGTTACATTAGTATTCAAAACTTATAACGGCTCTTTAAAAAACAATATAACAGTTTTTTTCTGAATTCCAGCTGTATGGGCTTTATTAGATTGTGGAACAAACACTGAATGTAAAACGCGATATAGAATCATCAAGAACGTATTTTGGCATCCGGGGACAACGTCAAGCCTAACTGCCGGAAAATGGGAAGAACTTGTTTAAGTTCCTAAATGAGAAAAACCTGTACCAAGAAATGTATCCACGAAATCCAGAATACGGTGCCACTAACCCTGTAGTTGTATAAGTCACCTAAACATTAAGCAAATAAATAAATAAAACGCGATAAAATTCCAGTTTATTTTTTCAGAACAATACTACAAGTCAACAAGACGCCAATAAATTTCTAAATTCTGTTTGAGATAAATATGGACAATCATTATGTAACCATAAATAGAAAAGTTAACTAATTATTAACAAATGTTTGTTGCTTATAGAGATTTAAAAATGGAATTCAAACATTATGCAC
This sequence comes from Halyomorpha halys, assembly GCF_000696795.3. NCBI lineage: Eukaryota > Metazoa > Arthropoda > Insecta > Hemiptera > Pentatomidae > Halyomorpha > Halyomorpha halys. Next base: position 1,313,086 of record NW_027115007.1, read on the forward strand.
TTCAATTAGGGCAGCGGTTCCAAAACTGAGTGCCGCGGTACCCTGGGGTGCCCTAATAGAGTGAATGCCATCCAGGATTTACTTGGCAATGTTATTTTTCGTATTTTATTATATATTCAACAACTCAAACGATTATTGAGGGGACATTTTTACATTATTTTTAGCTCGACAAGTGTGCCGCGAAATTTTTTTAACCCCAACTAACCACTGAACTACGGCATGGAGGACGGATTTTCCAAAAGATTGAGATTGTGAAATAGTAGGTTCGAAACTAAAAAAAAAAAAAGAAAAAATAAAAGAAAAAAACATTAATTTAACACTCTTACTCTTTGGGGAGGCAGTCAAGCATATATAAATGTTTTAATAATTTGTATTATTTAAAAAAAATAAAGGAAAAAAAATGGTAAACAGGAAATAAATAACATAGAGAAATCAAAACTCAATTGATATTCTCCGATATTTCATAGTTTTATTCAGTCACAGAATAAAGAAAATTAACAGTCAAAGGAGTGCCAACGATTTATTGGGAAATGATAACTTAATTTGGCTGTTCATACAAGTGTAGCATAAATGACGAGGATAAGACCCTTTATTAATTAAGCTCAATAACGTAGGAACAAATAACCGCTATTAGATCCCTGTGATCAGCACTTCACTTATATTTCATGTCGGTTTGTTTTGAATATGAGTAAGAAATCCATTAGAGGAATAACGAGACTTGTTGTGAATCAGTTTTCCCAACTACAACTCCATACACTAAACCAATAACCACAAACGCGGCATAGCACTCACAAAGAGAAAAGGACGACCACACAGACTTGCAGGTCCAAGCACATTTGTCTGCAGGTTGGGAGGGACTGTTACAGTCTTAAAGAAAGTAAACCATGGCTAGCCAGAAAGGCTAAGCTGTAGCGGTGCCCTAAGGATGGGTAATTGAGTTTGTCACTGGCTAACGAGCTAATAGCCCAGCCCGGGTGGTCCAGGCCGCTCTTTACAGCCCCACTTAACTTGGCCAGGATAAGTCCTGAAAGGTCCCGTTCGTTAACAATGTTCCGCTAGACTTACGGATATAAAGCCAATGTTCAGCAAATGGACAACTCGAACCTTTTGGCTGAGGTGCTCGGATGGGGTTAAGTGTTGTGTAGGCACAGGTTCGGTACCCCAGGCAAAACAATGTCCAAATCCAGGTCACTCCAGTCCCTTACTCTTATATCCAGTATTGACTCGAAATATAAGTAAAGAACGCAAATAAGTTTATTCTAACCTAGTAAAATAACATTTTATGTTTTTTCTATCTAAATTGCCTCATTTAATAACAAAATGCGTTTTATTGTTATCATCAAACTGATCTAATACAATGTAACAGGAAATGAGCATAGACGCTGGATAGTACAATGTGAAGATCTCCATCTATATAATTATTGTTTAACAAATTGAATTCGATTGGAGCACATTAAATAGAAAAGAACCAACTTACATAGTAACGAAACTAAGGAAAATGGATTGAAAGAAAATTTCCAATAATAACTTCACCACTAAAACTGTATTGACATTGATACTGAGAACTCCAACTAATAACATATTAAAGGGCTTCTATTTTATATAAACAAGCTTCTCAACCTTTTTTTAATACTGAGACATTACAAATCTTTATGGTAAGATTCGGTGTTCAGAATTCAGTGCGTTCTTTGGCAGTTCAGAGGTGGTTGTTCTAAGTATGTGGATGGAAAATCGGATCTATTCTAGAAGACATGCTATTTATGGAACAACAATATATCATTAACTCGTATATGTTTGTTAAGTCGACGAATTTTTTGTTATTAATTTAACTTTTATCTTTGATGAAGAAGCATTAATATTATCTATTTATTTTCTTTTAATTATAACATTGTATATAGTTAGGGGTGTATTTTGTATGGGACCATACTCACCCCCTCATAATCAATTGTTAAAAAAAAAGTAAAATGTAACGGTTATATCAATCATGTAAGGCCTACCAGGCCAATCCGGTATTAAATAAATAAATATATTTTAAAAAAGTCGTATATGAAAATTTGACTGTTATTTTCTTTCTACAGAATATCTTCAAATCATTCTTTAACTGTTGCATTTCTTCCTCCATAGGACTTTTTATACCCTATTCGGGTTCTATCAGCACAAGCTGATCAGAAAATCTAAATTGATTACGTAAAGTTTTACAGTCTCAATAAAAACCATCACAAATAACGGAAAAACGGTTTCGCCTAATCTAAGGAAAGGGTCGCCGACATTCTATGATTCAAATTCAACCTCCATATGTAATACCAACAGCCACCCGTTATTACAACAGTCTACCTCATAAGCTGAATGTAATAAAATCTCCTAATTACCCTGTAATAATTCCAACATAAATTAAAATATTGTTGGCAATACTTTTAATTACAATTTGCATCATAATACTTTTATTGTAGTGAGGAAGTTTATGGTTCATATTTTTATTTCTGACAGCAATAATCATTTTAGGTAACATAGGTTAAAATAAATTTGTTTATAGATTTATCAGTCATTTTAAATAAATTGAAATGACTGATAAATTATTCAGGAAAGGGATTCAAATAAATCCATATTCGTTTAAATTGTATTTGAAAGTTCAAAGAAAGAGTTGAAGATGAAGATCCTTCGAAGGAATATAAATTATGAAAAGAAAACGACCCGCTTGTTCATTTTTGTTCTTTTATTTTCGATAAAAGTTTCTACTGTATTATAGGATATCCCCATCGAATTTTATTTTTCATTTTAGTAGAACTTTTTCTTTTTATGTTTTCCAACTATATTCATAAAGGAAGGGGTATATATGCAATGAGAAGAAATTCAAAAGTATTAGTTTTTCAGAACTCAAGGCAACTTCAAACTACTTTCAGGTAATAATCAAAATATAGATCCATAAAACATCTATCAATTTACATTAGTTAGAAATTATTAGAAATGTTATTATTAGTAATTAGTATAAAAAGTCAAAAGGAACTCAAATATTTTTCAGCTAATGATAAAAAAAAATTATTTTCCAAATAATATTTAGCTTACAACCATTCCAAGATATCGTGATATCTGATCAGATAGCTTTTAAAAAAAAAAAATGAAAGCTAGTTTGTATAACAGCTATTTACTGTCAATCCCAAAACGAAAAGGTATAACTGACATGGGCTATAATTACTGCAGTTCTCAAAACCGGCTGACTAACGTTACGTAAACCCATCCAAATATAATTAAATTGTAAGAATTTCATAAAAACCTTGGAATAATTGAACTTTCACCAACAGAAGTCATAGTACATATATTTCTAAGAACCTGCAATAAGAAATATAAGTAAACAATACCATTTGTTCTCTAAAGAATCATCAGAACGTGTAACAACCGGTGTAAATTGATAATCCGATATTTCATGGAGTTGATCACCAATTGTTTACTGCGGACTAAGGATCGGATTGGACGCGGTATAACATGTTGTATTAGAGATATGCTACGTTGAAACGTTAGCAACTAATAAATAGTTTTTCTACTGTTATTGTAACTTTCTTGACGACCGGGACATACAATCAATCAAGAGATGATCTTCCAATATTAAAACCATTTACCTAAAGAAATAGAAATAATAATAAAGCAAAAAAATAATATTAAAATCCAATTAAAAAATATTAAGAAATTAATCAACCAAAAAGAAAACTAATAATAATCATAAAGTAAATAAAAAAGTATTAAATTTAAAATTAAATATATTCATTGTATGAGAGTGGTTTATTTTATTATTAGCATAAAATTCAATGATTCACTTTTCTTCTTAACTTTTTATCTTAAAAACCTCCAACGTTTCGTCCCTTAGGCCATATTCAAGCAGAGAACCTATAAAAATTGTTACCTTAAACCATTGATGTTCTTTTCAATTTTAAAAAGATTGTTGATGAAACTGTTATGATATTTAATATTTATTGTTGACGAGGTGTAAGATAGTAGAACGTAGATTAATAATAGGAGAAGGTCAGAGAGTGCGGTCAACAAAAAAGAACATAAATAAACAAAAAATTCTTTTTTATATCTATATGTCTTTTTTATTCATGCCGACGTTTCGACCCGAGTTTCAGATCTTCATCGGGGAACTTAGCAGGGAATCTTGACTAAAACTAAAATGAGTTTGAGCTCCCTGATGAAGAACTGAAACTCAGATCGAAACGTAGACATGAATAAATATTTTTTTGTTTATTTATGTTTTTCTTTACTAACCGCACCCCCTTCCTCACCATCTTCTCCAGTCAATAATCTACGGTCAACTATCAACACCTCATTAAAAAAAAATAAGTGAAAAAAGGATTCATTAAAGGCTATGTAAATTTAAAATTAAAAGTAATAGAATAACAATGAATAATTAATTAATTTATAAGAAAAAACTGATAATGACTTCTTTTAAAATATAAAATATAATACTAAGATTTTTTTATCTTCTGGAAGGATGGAATTTTACTGGACTTTAAAGTAAATCTAATCACAATACTACAACTTCAGCTATTAAAATGATACGCGTACAAAGAGAAACATATAAGTACCGAAAAAAAAATATGCTAATTAACATATAAGAAAAATAGAAAATCTAATTTACTTGTTATCATTCTAAACCACAGTTACAGTAGAGCACATATAAATATCAATAATCGTAAATTTAATATAAAAGAAGGAATATTTAAGGTAATATATATAAAATTAAAATTCATACCAATTGAGTATTATATGTCTTTTACTAAATCTATAAAACAAAAAAACATAAATATGTATATAAACATTAATAAAACACATATAACAGTTCAGTAGCAGAGTTCTACCAAGTATTTAACAGTGCTAAGATTGAAAAAGAGAATTTAGAAAATATATATATATTTTTTTTTAAATAAAAGCAATAGTAATCAGAAATACCATCAGAATAAATTTATCATTTAGATAATAAGAAAGGCCTTAGACTTGACGACGCTGTTAGAATACCAACTAGCACTATATCTTGCAGCGCGTGATGGTAATGCAAATTGCCGGCATGGTTCAACACCGATGTTCATCGTTTACAATTTTATATATATGTAAAGTTTACGTCAAAACGAAGGTTTTTTTCTTTCTTTCAATTATTATTGAACGTTTTCAATTACAAGGGAATAGGTACTATACGGGTTTGTTTACCTTGCGGTAACACTTTATATGTTTGTTCTATAACGTTATTCCATATGACTATTAGATTAAACTTTCAGGTGGAACGCCATCGAAATCCATCATGTTTGCCTCCTATTACAAATCCTTAAAGATTTTGTCTGTTTAAGTTTACCGATATGCTCTCATATTTCTGGCTTTGGATCATAAAGCGAATTCAATTAAAATTATAATATACAGTCGAGGTCAGATCAAATAAGGTGTCAGATGTTTGAATGTTTGATGAATTCACAATTAGTTAACCTGGCCTAGTTTCTGAAACAATGATACTGACCTTCATTAACAGTTTTTTTTTTATTATACTTTTGAGTTAAATCACAATTTGTCATATTTATAGACAATGATAGTAGGGATCATATACCTCATTCTCCATCATATACCATACTTACAAATATATAAATTAAATAATAAAAACATAAGAAATAGAAAAAATATTAACAGTCTAAAATAAAATCTAGGTAAGGCAATTAGACCATTCGAGTTTCAATTTACATATAATATTGCATCTTGGGATACTTAAATTATTCTTAAACATATATTCTGCTACTATACCACCCCAATTAATCATTTTTAATTATATGTTCATGAACTCAAGCACTTACTAGTTAAATTTGAATTGAAAATTCAAAAATATATGTATATCACAGCCAATGAAAAAAAAAAAAAAGAATCTTCAATATTTTGACACAACTATAACACATAACTTGAGTATGTGTAAGGCGTACATATTTATTTGAACATTATGAAGTTGTGTGACTGAAATAAAAAAAATATGGGAAGACAAGATAATTTCCATTGGATTACCATAAAATTAATTTAAAAATAAAAAAAAATTGACTAGGATCAATGTTTGGCCAACATACACATCCGAGCAATGAAATTTTACATATTTTGTTTCATGGCGTCGTTAATTATATATTAAAGAAATAAAAATTCGCAGTTTATTAAATGAAAAATGGCTGTAAATTCATATTTCTGTAAAGTCTGTCTGTCTACTAACGGTTTATTCATAAAATGGTATTCAACAAAAATCCACAATAACTAAACAGATTCTACTAAAAGGAAGGTGATAAATTTATCCTCGTTCGGGAATCTCATAAACCCATAAACAAGTGTATAGGCTGTGTTTCCAACAATATTTTGACATTAAAAACGGATTGAACAAAGAAAACAACAACTAAGCTGTTGTTTTTTAAAGATAAAAAATGAGGAATGAGAGAGTACAAAAGACAATGAAAAAAAGTAAGAAGATTAAGGAAGAATCCTAAAGCTATTGTTTATTTTAATGGAAGCAATAAAGTTCAACGAATCGAAATAAAGAAGAGATGTTGGGGAGTAGTGAGCGAGGCCGGGCGAGGCGCCTCTAACAATGGCATATCTCAGCCGGATTAAGATTTTATCTGTCTATTATTTTCGGTTTCAGCCACCGGGCCACTTATAAATCTACCCGCCTAAGGCTTGAAGGCTTGTAGGAACTCGGCATCAGCAAACTTCCCACCTCACTTGGAAGAATTCGATGCTCCATAACGCTCCAGAAAAAAATGAAGTGGTGAGTATTCGGTTAATGAGTGAGGATTATGTTGTATAACTACTGCCTTTGAAAGCAAAAGTCAAAATTAAAGTTTTAAGATTCTCAACATTTTATGGCAAGTCTAATAAAATGTTTACGTAAATAACAACAAATCCTAACATTTGTTATTGAAATCCCGTTTTTCAATTTCAGGCGCTTTTTAAATATTGCTCGATTAAACTGATATAGGGCCTCTCCGGGGGTTAAGCGGGGCAGGTCCGGCGAGAAAGGATTGCCTTTTTTTTGTGTTATGATCTCCTCTTGTGAGATTGTGACATTTCGTACATCGACCAACCTACTCGCTATTTTAAAGCGAGCCGCCTTCGAAAATTGCCCAATACCTCGAATCTCTAGTTTCACTCATTCCACTTTAACATTCAACGGCTCATAGATAAGTCTGAAAATCATTCAATGTGGTATAAAAAAGCAAACAATATGTTTTATATGCCCCTTTACATTATCTTTTATTCTTATAGAGTCCAGATTTGTTTTATTTACCAGTCATCCAAAGCAGTTTCATGCCCTCATGTTCATGAAGTCTACAATATCATGAAACTAAATTCTATCTCGATAGGTATGAACTGATATTTATAGGCCAGACTGATGCATGCGAAAAATACAATATAGGAAATAAAATGTGACATCTAGTTCCGATGAAAAATCGACTTTTTAGGCGGTGAACTAATTTCATCAAAAACTGAGTTTAAATTTTTTTGTTCGGTGTTGGCATTTTTGGTGTTTTCCGTGATATATTGTAACTTAAATTAACAAAATGGTGATTTATTTTAATATGGAAAATTTTTGTTAAAAATTTTGGTTAAAGAAAAACTGTTTCATAAAAACTAGTGAACGTTACATCGTTTTTGTCATAAATATGACCGAATCTAATTATTTTTATTAGAGTACATTTACTCAACACTTCCTAACACTAAATAAATAAATAACGCCCCATAATCAAATTTGATTTACATTTTCGTCCGAAAAAAAGTTGGTTTAAGAAAGGGTTGAACTAACGAAGAAAGGACTCGTAAAATTCCGATATATTTCCCACCACAATCTAATGATGGACAAATTGGATTTGACTAAACTCTAAAATTTAATTAACTTCTTCTCACTTAGGCCATAGTTAATTTATTAAAAAAAATGTTACTAAATCGTAGGGAAATTCTAATTTATTCATATGTTATTCGAAATTAGGCGCGAGTGATTTATTTATACACCGGACCAATTTAAAAATCGAATAAAGAATTCAAGGGCAATCTGGTATAAATGAAATGTCTCTGGTCCAAACTGATTGCAACGACGCGAGAACAAAATACTCCTAGCACCTGGTTTGGAATTGACGAAATGTAAAATTTGTAGCCTGGCTTGAACAATAAATTGAAGCCTCTGCGAGACGAGCTAACAGGCTATCGGCCGAAGAGATGCTAGTTAATATGCTAAAAAGGGATTCTTGTGGAGAATCAAATTCATTGGTCCGATCCAACAAAAACTTAACAACACAGGTCGACATTTATATGGAAAGTAGTTCAACATCAAAACAATAACAGTTAGTTATTTTGGCCAGCTCGTTACTTTTCAATTTTATCTACAGTGAAATATTTCAACATGAAAAATCAATAGTCCTTAAATGTCTATGAAAAAGAATAAACGATTTTTTTTTTATTTTAGGTTTAATTATGAGATTTTTTTTTAATGTTGGAGAAAATTCCACATAGTGTAACTTAAAAAAATTAATATCTAATCAATGCAGATGTCTTATCAATGCTTACTATTTTCACAAACAAATCTTTTTTTTACTGATAAATTACGCACTCTGCCACATTAACGAACAATATATGTAACCATTTTTACCATATTTTCACACAAAAAAATAAAATAAATACAAATTATAATTAATAATAAGGAAAAAGATAGTAAAAATAATATAATAAAATTAAATAATTGCGTTAGAAATAATATAAATAAATTAAATAAAGAAAATTGAAATTTTAATGCAACCATTTAAATATTTTTTTTTCAAAAATAAATTTTTTCGAAACCAAAATATATCACTGAGTTATCTTAATTTCTTTAATGAAGAGGAACTATTTCATTTCTATACGAGGATATGTTTGGAGGGGGTGCGGTCAAAATATAACAAAAATAAGTTAAAATAACTTATTTAATCGTGCCAACGTTTCGGTCAGAATTTCTAGCCTTCATCAGGGCTGTTAGCCTGAAATCTTACGGCCAAGTATTTTATTTCAAATTACTTTAGATTTTTATTTTACAATATTTCATACTAATTTAAATGCCAGAGCGAATAAATGATTGCTTGCTTATTTAAATATTGAAGCAAAATCGGGTAAGCTGTAAGTTGTATTTTACACTACATACATCTTGTTTAATGATTAAAAAATTTATATTTAACTTCTATATCCATATTTTATTTTTTTCTTATATCTCATTGCAGTTAATGTTACGCGCAGTAAATATTCCTTATTATACCTAAACAAATTTAAAAACCTTCATATTGTTTCAACATCATTAACCAAACTTGTTGTTGTAAAAATGGTGAAGTGCAATAAATAAATAGACCAGTCAAAGCCAATAACGTCAATCTAGGCAAAAAGATTTTAAACCGTCAGAATACAATAATTTTGATGAAAAAATAATGTGTCAAGAGGATTTTTTTTAAATTTGTACAACTTTAGATGCGGAATGTTTTTCTAAAATCTTTAATGCGTGAAAATATAAGAAAAAACAAAATATGGAAATTTCCGTATTCATAAGAAAAAATAAATGAGTAATAATTCTTTTAACATTGACCAATCTCATATTTTTGCTAAAAAAAATATTTAATTTTTTAATCAATCTTACTATATTGACATACTATTTTTTTAATAGCTTTTTATTTTCAATCTATCTTTTTTTTATCCTTCTTTTTGACATTCCAAATTTCAGATCTCTTTTTTATTTTTGCTTGCTTTGAGTTCTACATTTTAGTAGTGAAATTACTTATTATCCACCTAGATCTACTCTTGTATTTACCTTACTTCACATTTATCTAATATTTCAACCTATTTCCAACTTTGTGTATTTTCTTTTTCTTCATTATGTTATTTCTATTTGTATTATCTCTAGTACATTTCATAATTTTAAATTTATTGTCTGTTTTTTTAATAATTTAGTGTTTATATTATTACTTGATATCGGCTCATATTGTGTTATTGTAATTTTCTATAATTTTATATTTGTAATATATTTTCTAAATAATATTCATTAGGGTAAGAGATTATTTTAACAACATTTTTTTAATTGATATTAAAGACATATTTGTAATATATTTTCTCTTTTCGTTTCGCTTGTAAAAAATATGTAACCGTCATTTTAACGGTGAAATTTCCACCCTTGAATCTCTGGCTTTCTTGCTAAACGAAGGGTTAGTATCTTGATTTGTTCTTTATTTTTTTCAACCAACATTTTGCACCTTGATGTACTTACTCTTTTACCTTGAATTTTCTTATATCTATTATTTTATTCAATATTACTCCACATGCTCATTTTATGACTAATACTTATTACTATATATTTTTAAATATATAGAAAATGAAATTGCGCTTCAGATGCACTGAATCTGAAGCGCAATTACATGTGCTCATTTTTATATAATGTTGACTTATTTTTTACATTTTATAGTCCTACTATAATTTACTTTATATTCCATGTCATCCCGTACCCTGTTTATAATATTTTTTAATTATTCATATTTTGTTGGCACTTTACAAATACCTTTGTACTATTATAGTTGCTATTTGAACGAAATCGAACCACCATCTTGCATACCCTTATATAAAACAATAAAACTAGCAAGTTTGTGTTAAGCCAGTAATGAGGTTAGATAGGTTTCTAAAAAAAACGCAGAAGTAAATAGAATTAGCTAAAAGAGATGATAAATTTGGGTCAATAAAGGTCAAATGTTTCCCAAATATTATTAAGTACCCGACTATCTGAGATCAGCTCACGTCCACCCCAGCGGGCCGGGGTCACGAATTTGGCAAATGCAGTATTGTCTGCTAGCGAAGGATCTAGACGTGTATCTCCCGGGGACCGGCTTATAGAAACTGCTCCGTTTTTGTGATGAAATCGCTTCTTGCCGAGGGTGAGTTTCGAAACATCGCCCGGCCAGTGGGGATCCAGCGCGGTGAGCCAACTTGCAGCGCTCTAGAATAATCTTACGAATATAGACGTGCTTAAGGAAGACAATGTAATCTCTCTTCTGAAGAAAAGTTGTTTCAAGTTAATATTTAGTAGCTTTTAGGTCAGTTTCACGATAAGCAGTATGCTGGAGTTAAGACCGAGTATTAGCAAGTCCGCAGACCGTAACTCTTTACTCAACACTTTGATTGGTACACAATATAAAAACGGAAATTTTTTTTTCATCCTTGATAGGACCAAGGATATTGTTGATTTTGATGTAAACCGTTATCAATATTAATGAACCTATGGCAATATTTTTACTCATGCCAAAAAAAATTAATCACGGCAATCTATTGCAGCAACTGGTTGAACTATATAATAGTTGCCCTTATGACTATATTTACTATAGTACTATCGCACTCAGTATAGCGTGGTAGCTGATAGTACACATTACGGTAGTGAAGCAGTGTTATCATGAGAACATTTTCTGTACTGTTATAGTATCGTCTCACTAGGTGTACCTTCATAGATGAAATATAATGGCAGTTAAGGTACTCACGTTTAAGTTCATTATCACGGGGATCCTTAACAACCACTACAGCAACTGTCACAACAGCCAAGACGAAAAGGTATGACAGTTAACATCACGATATCACATACAGTTGTGGCAGTGCTGTTGCATTACCAGGGGCAGCTACTGTTACTTAAGGCACATTTGTTTATTAATTTATTACTTTTACATACCTGTATATAGAATATACAGTAAGGGAAATTAATACGACCATGCAAAATTACGAATTCGAAGGAAATACATGTTATGAGATAACATGTGTCCAAGAAACCTAGTCACAGAAAATGGCGTGTGTGTTAGTGAACAGCAGAGCTCGAAAACGAAAAGTCGACGAAACTCAAATTACATATTAAGGCAGGTATATATCAAGGTAACTATTTTCGATAAAATCGACTGACCGAAAGTTCCACATTATGAAATCGATTTTTTAATTTGTTTTCGAATTTATCGAAAACAGATTTAACGATTTTGATTAACTCGCCAGTTTACATTTCAGTGGCCTTTAATTGGAATCGTTGATCAGGGTTGAAATAACGAATTTTTAGGCATTTTTCATCTAAAGTACCTTCAACTATGGGTGGTTGAAAAAAAAAAATGAACAGTAGTCATTGTCAGCAATAATAAACAATATATAAATACAAACTATTCAAGAATTTTTTGAATGAATAAAAGAAAAAAAAGGAAAATTAGAAATATCCAATTATAACCGGAAAAGATACAGCTTCGTTATCATTTGTAAACTGGTCTATTTTTGGCAGAAAAAAAATAATATTAAGTACTCCCACCTCGAAAAGATCTAAAGTACAAATTTTTATAACATCAGAAAAATAATTTATTTTAAAAATAGGGATAACTTTAACACAAAATCACTAATGTATACAATTTTTAGGGGTGTGTAGGGTGTGAAGTGAAAGTTGTATGATGCGCGCACCACAGAAGATTTTTTATTAAAACATTTTAAGGAACAAAAAGAAAAATACATTGATGTATACCACCTAGAAGCTAACCTATAAATGTGCCAAGAGATACAAACAGGCTAAGGTTCCCTGCCCAAGGAGATGATAAAATATATATAATGCAAAACAGAGGAAAAGCAATTTACTATTGCCGACATTTTGGTCCAATTTGTGCACCTTTTTCAGGACTACACAAACAAATATAAGAATTTCATATCCAGATATCAAAAAGTACAACGAAATATGAAATAATTAAATTAGATAAAGAATAATTATTGTAAAGCAAATAATGGGCGAACATCAGTACAAACTAAGAGTTAATAAACTAACATATGAAGTAACAGTATAAACCAATATATGAAAGGTTTAACTGCAAAATTCACTGGTATAGTTTGACCGTATAACTTAAAATATGCAGAATATGGTCAGGGTTGCGGTAAAAAAAAAGACAAAATAGTTTTCAAATATTTATTGTCCGACGTTTCGCCTCACTACGCAGGGCTTCATCAGGGCTGTTCAAAACAATAGACTAAACAGACATTATCTGTAGATAATGATTATATTATCTAAATTATAGACATTGAATGTCTATCTACATATTTTTTTGTTTTGAAAATTAATGTATTTCCACAATATTACATTTTCATAGGGGAGGGAGAAATGCTTCTTTAGAAACCTTGTTGATACAGTGTTTTTTTTTTCACACTAGATAAAATATCAGGAAAGTTATACCCCAAACAAATGATCTAAGCTAATTTGGTTTGGATTTAATTAGATACAAAATAATAAGTACAAATATTCTTTATATTTCGATTGACAGGTTGATTTCTGGGGACATAGACGTTAAGGAACCAATCACAGATAATTTATGGTTCAATAGTTCATATTCTGTCTTTTTTATAGTTATGGTCTATGCAAAGTCAAGTGTAAGAGCATCCTTACGAAATCGTTGATTATTATGATTCAGATAGATCTGGATGAGTCATATATATTGTCTTGTTTGTTAAATATTACACACACAAATTAAGCCTGATACTATCAAATTTTTAAATGACTCTAATTCAACCCACAGGTAATCTTTCATTTCCAAAAAAGGCTGCTATCAGGTCATCATAATGAGACCACACATAGACCCGTTTTGTTGCTGGAACAGAGCTCTCCGGATCCACGGAGCAGTAGGAGGTAGCGCCGGGGACAGATTACCGTAAAGATGAGTAGATTAGGAGGAGGTAGGACGTGTGGGAGATCTGAGGAGGGAGATAGGGATTAATAAAGCCACATATAATAGCGGTGACAGGCTCAGTGCCCTATTGTCTTATATGCAGTGCCTCCTCAATCCTATCTCCCACCGCCCAATGTCTGGGCTCCACTGTTTCTTCAGTGGCACAACGGCTGCAAGTACCTCAGGAGGAAACAAAGAGTCAACACGAATCAGCTTTATTATAGGAATATTATATTTTGAGACGTGTTACGAACTTTACAAACATACAGTAAATCTATGAAGAAGAATGCCATTCCAGCTGAGTGATTTGAGGCGTCACCTTAGCAACAATATGTCTGCAGCTATGATTGTTCGATTCCAACCTAGATAGGTTGACTTTTATTTCGTGACGGTCCCACGAAATGAAAACTCGATCCACACACTCTAGTAAGAATAAGTTGGTTACCTAGAGCTAGTATGTTTCCAAACAGGCTTCCTTCCAGAAGAAAATGACGCCTTCTTTTGAAGTTTTAATAATTAACAATTAATGAAAAAAATATCTGTTAAATTTGAAGGAGATATTGAGGGCGGCAATCAAGAAAAAAAAATAGTTTCAATTATTTATTAATGGGCAAATTTTTTGATCTTAACAACCAAGGGAAAACCCAAAGATAAAAATTGTAAGAGGGATCCATATGAAAAACATAAAGTAAGGCATAGAGAATTGATAAATGGCAAAGAGCTCGTAATAGTTAAAAAGAAAATAACAAGACGGAGTTATTTAACGCCGAACTTGGAGAGATTACCTTCTGGTCCATCCGCCGGCCATCTTTGATTTCACAGCCACAGCCAATCTGATATGTATCTCCTGATCGATCCGCGAGGCGCAATAACATGTAATGCTCGCAGTCGACATATCTTATACGGCCGGGTAATTACACCTGACATTCCTGCTTGGAAGAACGTGCTAGGGTATTTTTAGCCGTTGCATTTACAACAGACATGAATAATACTGGGAGGGCAAAAGATGATCTGATGCAAGCTGTTTTAGTTTCATACGCGTTTATGCATCAATGGCTTAAGAAACACTGTTAAGGAGACTTCATAAATACCACAACTCCAATAAAATAAACCAACTATGATGGAAGCACAAAACGTACATTATTTCAATATTTGGGGGTCAATAAATATTTATTTGATTGAGAAAATGTTTGATTACTAATTAATGTATCCAAATGCAATTGGGGAATTCTATTTAGTATATTTTTCATATTTGAGGATAAATGCATATGTTAATATATCTGGACTATATAGGTTTTTTTTTAATTTATTTATTTAATACCAGATCGGCCTGGTGGGCCTTACAAGGTTGATATAAATAATAAGTAAGTAGATAGAAGTTGTTAAAGCCCAAACTTTTGATTTCTGTTTAGGTTAATTTTGTTTTGACAACTTTCCAAGTGACTTTTAATTTTGTTAGTTGTAAGGTTATGTTTATTC
>NW_027115007.1:1334848-1348665 GCF_000696795.3 Halyomorpha halys
CCCTCTGGGGAAGAGGTCGGTTTTCACATACGAAACACCCCTCGCCCCAACAGAAGTAATAAATCAAAATACAACAATGAAGAAGAAATTCCATATTAAAATCAAAGGTTCATATTTATTCAATTATTAATACAACAATACAACAAACGCTACCTTCAATAATTTACTTATAAAAATAGGCAAGGAGATTTTCCCCCTGTTCCTTCGTGTTGGTTTTAAACAATACACTCAGTTTCTAAATTTGTTGCTTACTTTCCTTACAAGTGGTAATATTTATGATTTTTCAAAAGCCAAAAGTAAGTGGGACATTCCACATAAAGTCTTGGATTTCAAAGAAGAACCGGGTTTTACAACTGATGGAAAAATTGTTTATTTCAGCTATTGCTCGGAAAACATTTCAAACAAAAGAAAATCACATATCGATCAACTAGTCAAATAATGTAACATGATTGATTTTAAATATTACAAGAAATAGCCTAACCTATAACACAGTCCCTCTAAAATTTAAACGACCAATATGCTTAGCAAGAGGAATACTGTAATATTACAGAACGGATATAACTGGAAGAACGTACATTGATTATTCATAGAATTTAGATGGTGTTGTTTAATTAAATTGGCACCTCAGTTTTTCTATTTCGTTATATTGTATTTTTTTTTTTCATGTTCAGGTATAAAACTAAAACTTTGATATTTTAAATATTGTCTCACATTATGTTTCTTATTTATTTACAAATACATTTAGGTATTTTTCAGATCTTGTTTTGTTACTATCTGTTTTCATTATTTGTGCTTGATGTTATTGTTTTATAACAATAAATTAGATATCACTAATAAATCCGATGATTACTGTTTTTCTTTTGGGCTACTAAATATAAGTTTTTATTTTTTTGAGATTTTGGTTACCGTTTATTTATTTATATATCTAGGTTTACAAAAATTTCGATTCATTTTGCAATTTCCTTCATTATTCAGAAACCTAAGGCATTATTGTAGGCGTATCAGTGTATTTTAATTGTCTTACTGTATATTTAATGATTTTAGTTTTATACATTTTTTTCACTGCACATTTTGATGTATATTTAACATGGTTTTCTTGCATATTCAAGGGTTATATTAAACAGAGGATTACACATAACGTATATGAGTGAATATATTTTTTATGCATTGTTCTGGTTTCCCATATTTGATGTTAATTTCTGAGGAATTGGCTCATTTATGGGCGTCAAAAATAATACTAGCCTGTATATTATAAAATGATTACTAAAAGCGGTTTCACCACTTTGAAAAGAAAAAATAGGTTTAAAATCGAAAAACTCACTAATGTTACTGTTACCAGAACGTTTGTAAACATTTAACAGAAATTTTAGAATGAAGTAAAAATAAATGAATGAATCAACTAATTGTAACTTGAGAGAAAATGGCAATTTAGACATAAGTTGTGCCTTTTACAAAAGTGAACATAATTTAAACGGAATTCTTCAATAACTATCATGACTGTAACCACTGGTTCAAGCATAAATTAAAATGATAGAGCGACAGTGCTAGCATAAGTCAAGTTCGTAGTGATAGAGCGACAGTGCTAGTAGCATAAGTCAAGTTCGTAGTGATAGAGCGACAGTGTTAGTAGCATAAGTCAAGTTCGTAGTGTCTATTCTTACACACCCAATTGGTCAAACCAGTCGGTCATAAGACATAACTCGATGTAGAAGATCACTGCCTCTAATTTTGAGCATGTTAGATAAAAAAAAAGAAACTAAATCACCCATAGTTATAGGCATATATTACCACGTATTTCAAAATCTATAATATTTTAGCAGTTCCTGCTTACAACCATAATCGTTCATTACTGCTCAGTTAAATAAGTACCCTAAGAAGTAGCAGAATACAATACAGGAAGGTGATTACCCTGGAGGAGGATTATCAAGGCGGGAAACGAACCGTATAATTGAATGAAGCCACATCCAGAAATATTGTCCCACCAACGACATACATTAGTCGTGTAATGTAGTTGCCTTCTTCCATTCCATTATTTACCGGGCCCCTTCGTCAGGAGCACTGGTCCAGCTACATTAACCCCAAACTTCCTTAGATCTTAATATCGTCTCAGATTTATGAGTCAATTTTCATAAGCTATTGCTTCAAGGAAGTGAGAGAAAATAAGAGAGTGTCCTCCCTCAAGAAGCAAAAGGGAACTGATAACAGATCTTCAAGGCCGAAAAAGGACAAAAAGAGGAAAAAATTATGGTCGGATCTGTGATATGCCATGTTTTGTTGTTGTTTTTTTTTTACGTCACCTTCTTCAGACCTGTAACAGGTAATTTAAGGAAACCCACACTGAATGTGTAATTTATTGGTGTAAATCTAAAAACGAAATTGAAAGGAAAATATCAGATGATAATTGCTTTTTTAATATTAATTCAGAGTGAAAAAGGCACGAGCATTGAGTTCAACCACCAAAATTTGAACTATTGAAAATAACGAATATATCCCTAATTGATTTTTAACAAAGAAATAGATATGATAAGGGTAGCGTTATAGAGCTAGTTTAAAAAAATAAAATCTAGTACCCTAGAATATAATATATCAAAAATTAAGTACGAACTTGAGCTTACTCTCGCATAAATACCACTATATATTGTAGTAACAAGATATCATTCACATTCCAATTTACACACGACTATTAAAAAAAATTCCTTTGCGTCGAAAATGAGAAAACTAGACGAAAGGTAAGGAGACTGTGTAAGAAAAAAATGCTGTTTCCACCCGTTTTTTGTAAATTTCTCGAGGACCAACATTTTTTTGGTAAATTAAAACAGTCATCAAACGATCATCTTTTCAGAGGCCCATAAACGAACAAATATTCAGATATGCTCCTGACCTTTCGTTGGAACCCTATGGACTTGACTACTGGTAGAAGCAAACTGGCTTAAGATAGAGCCATGATGTTTAGGAATGTCGGTTAATCACTAAATAATAATCCACAGATAACAATTAAATCAGTGGACTCTCTAAAATGTCAAGCTCTCGGATTTACAAACGGACTAAAACAAAGTGACTAAAAAAAAAAATCTGACATTGCTTACACGTTAGGGAGTTACAACAGGATAGAAATTTGCTGAAATGACCTGCAGGAAAACCTGTGGATCGTCCAAAATATCCATTCGTGCATCGCCAGATTTTCCCATTTACATTATGGAGATAGTAATCATTGCTATCTCCTGTCAGTCACACGGGACCAACACCCCTCTCCACTTCGAAATTCGAAAGTTCGTAAACAGAATAGTTGTATTTTTTAACGGCAGACATTACAAATTAATCATAAATTATGCCCCATACATATTATACCATATGTATAAATCCAAAAAAAAACAATGCTGTATAGTGATGAAGATTGTGACTGATCTTCAAATAAAAGCTTTATAAGTTTTTTGGTGATCTTTAGATGTACGAATATTTAGGAGCAAAATTGGCACCTACTTATTTTTGTACATCATTAATATTTTTTGTAGTTGTTAAAATTTATATAGTATAGCTGTCAAATCAAAAATAACAAACTGAATATAGCTAAAAAGAACAATAGTTAAAAGAAGTTCTATGATTAATATATATTTCAAGCGAACATGTGTAGGCCAATTATAGAATCGTTCATTGTGCAATGGTAACATGCATCTCTATAAAAAGTCAATTAAGAGGTCAGTCAACCTTTATTTTGTAAAAACAAGATAAAATGAGATGCAATAAAAAAAAAAAAAAAAAGTTGAATGAATCAGCCTTAGATATAATGGACCAATTCAAGTTTTTTTTATTTGAACTTAGAAAAAATGTCAAAATGACTTTAATTTTAGGTGTAGCGGAGGATAGGTTATAAATCAATTAACTTAGCTACAGTAAAACATCAATTCCCAACCGACCATAACTTTAAAGACTTGAGTGTTAATTGCCATAATGGCGAAAATAACAGCCCGACTAAATTGTACCTTTCAATACACTTAAAAAGTATTATAGATTTTGAATATGGAACGATTTTAATTCTCCGATGTTAATTAAAATTTCTTGAAGATGAGAAAGGTCTATAACCTTTCATTGCATGCCACATCAACTACTTCTACTTGATAGAGTGAAAAGAAAACTTTTTCATGAAGGAAGTTGTTATAAAATAATGAATTTTTGGAAATAATAATGCAATTTTCTTCACTAACCTCTAAAACATTTACGTACGTACATCAATGTTTACTTAAAATATCGAGTTAATTTTATAGTTAACCGCTAAAACGGCCTCCCTTTTTTATCTTACGTTATTAAAACATTTATCAATAATAAGTATTGGTGGATGTACGAAGACGTAACAATCTCTGATGGATAAATCATAACACCAAAAATAATTAAAGAGAATCCTATACGTCCCACCCCAAATTATCAGAGGTCTTGAAAACATTTATTTATACCGAGCTATTTTTTATAGTTAGTCGCCAGAACTAGTAATCACCAATATTCCGCGTATTATATAAACAGGAGGGAGGCAAAATTCGTTTCTATAACACAATAGCTTGTATTATAACTGGAGATTCGAAGGTAATGATTATTAGAACCATTTATTCATAGGAAAAATAAAACTAAAATTAGAGAATGAACTAAGTAAAAAAAAAATAAAGTAATAAAATAAATAGGGTTATAAAATAAAATAAGAGTAAAAAATAAATTTTATTGTCTAAGGTAGATAACATTATGTTCTAGTGTAGTAATAACAATTACTACAAAATGTGAAAATTAATGAAAACTCCCAATAACGTGCAATTGTGTGTAATATAAAATAAATTTTATCGTGTTTTCGGCTAGCTATCAAAAATTATCTCTAGGATAACTTTGTTATAGATAACATCCAATATTATTTCTTTTACAATATTTCGGTTTTTTGCGGCACAGTTTATTGCACAATATCCTTATATAACCAACATGTGAGAATATATAACCAGATTATAACCAGAATGTGATCCTTGGAAAGTATACTGATTCTTTGTTTGCAAATGATCCATACTAATAAAGTTTGTGTTTCAGACATGAATTATACAGTTAATGAATATGAATTTAGGTAAGCTATTATGCATATTTCTATATATATAGCATATTTTTGTTGCAAGACGAATGAATTCCCAACGTAGAAAACTGCGACATTGGCGTTAGTCATTCTGTAGACTGAAAGGCTCACATCATTATCATACAAAAAAAATAAAGTCATACATTTAGATACATTTCATATCAACAACCTTTTGTAGGACAACATTATAAGTTTTCTAACTAAGGTCTGAAAAGATGCGTTTGTTAAATATTTTTTTATGATTAAAAATCATATTTCAGATTTTTTTTTTTTTACATAAGAGATATCATACCTCATAGACGATATGCTGACGAAGTAAAGAAACTGGAGGTATAGCTGGTTAAGAAACTGTAAGCATTAAACTGTTATGGGCATTCAACAGAAGAAAAGAGATCTCGATTTTCGCTGATCTCGATAAACGATTTATCAAGGCGCCACAATAATATGAGAATTGTAGAAGAGGTGTACCAGCAACTTGTGTTTGAAAAATATTATTGAGAGGTGTGCACTGGATAACAATGAAAAAGTATAAGCTTCATTTTCTAAACTATCTCAAGAGACAAACAGCAAACTGGTCAAAATACTGGGGTATCTCACTTAATTTATAATTATTTATGTTATATTGTCTTAATGGCTGTCGTCTTATTTTCAAATATCTCATGACCGAATAAAAGAAATTTATGCATTATTTATTTATTCTTACAACGAGCTAAATTTATAAAATTAAAAGGAAAAACCCAAACAACAGTTTTAGATTACAAATTGTTTAAAAAACACAATTAAATGATTGTAATATTTTCTTAAAATAATTTATTTTAGTGGGAAATTGATTTTATCATATAGGATGCTAAGAATTGCAATTTTTCAATCTAGATAGGTTTACTTGTAGAATCCAGATAGAATGAAAATTCCTGAAAGAATTTACTTCAAAATGTTATGACAACCCTGTTGGAATATGCAACTATTACACCATGAAAATATTACACTCGAATTGACTGATAGTTTTTTGTTGTTTTATTTGATTTTTGTAATATTTATTTTAATTAAAAATAAGACTTTATTTTAGTTTTTTAGTAAATTGTATTATTTTCATTATTGCAGTTTCTGACTTTATGTATCTTTTTTTGATTGTACATTCATGTTATTCTGAAGAGAACCAGTTTTAGAATATTTTTTTTTCAAATATGAAAATGAAAAATTCAAAGTTTTTCTAACCAGGCAAATGGTGTACAACCTCATACAATAAAACAACATATTTAACGGACTTTGACAAATTAAAAAATAATAAAATCGCGTTTCTTTTTAGCAAAATCTTGATGAAATTTATACAGAAAAAAATACTAATGGAATATAAAAATGTAAGATAATCACTAGGTTTTTGCACTATTCGGAACAATTTCATTAAATGGATCCAGCGAGTTCACGCCCCATACAGAAAGGTTAACACCCCAAAATGAATAGTTAGTTTCAAAGTAACAACTACCATATTATTTATGAAAATATTTTTTAAACCCTAAGCAATTAAGTCTATTTATGCTCCTAACGATTTCTGTTATATATAGAAGACTGTCATTTAGTCTTGTTTTGATAACGGTTTAGGACTGGGAATGTGGATGTGTTGCAGGGCAATCAGTGGCACTTCAACAGCCCTCACCTTTCGATTGTTCAACAGGGCACGGACTATCGTGACAGCTGGTTCAGGGTACTGTCTCCCAAGGCGATGTCCCTATTCTTGATTCATTCTTTCGACACGTTCAACAGTTTATGGTCTGAATCATGGCTATCCAGATACAATCTTCTATACTTTGTTGTAATCGTTGATCAAGTTTTCTGAGAAAGGTAAGCACGATGATAAAGGCACCGATGATACACTAGTAGGAAACAATTATAGTATCATATAAAATTACTAAATACAGTTGAAATTTCTAAATACAAAATTTATATCAGTGCACATTTAGGTCTAAAAATCTGAAATTATTCAAATAATTCCAAAATTTCTTGTTCTCTTTTTAAGTTTGACACCAATCATTGCAATAGAATATGTACCAAAAATTTAAGTATAATAATTATATATAATAAACAAGCCCTATTAAAACCGAATGTTCGATGTAGAAACCACTAACAATCATTGTAAAAATATTTTAGTATACTAAAATACCTTTTTAGTACTAGCACTAATTTAGTAAAAGTTACTACTAACTAGTAGTGTTATATTGATCGTTGGACTAATAAAACATACCAAATAAGAATAACGAAAATAAAAATTTCCGGTGCAAAATATATTCCACAGTTCATTAGATCATAAAATATAAAAATAAGAAACACACACCGCTACTTTGCTTGAAAAGTGGCAAATCAGACAAAATAAAAGGGTTTTTTATTTTATTTAATGTTTAATACAGTTTATTGTACGGCAGACTGGAGTTTGTAACAACTTCAATAACTTTAGAAATGTTTGTACTAAAAATAAAATAAAATAAAGGTTATAAAATAAAAAATTCTTTCTCAGAAGTGTCACAATTTAGGTAATGCAGCGACATCTACGTTCATCGATGATACAGAAGCATAGTTACTATTTATTAATAACTAACCATAACTATAATCAGCTAATTATATATAATGCAAATACATCTATACATATAATACAATTAGTCTTAATTCAGTGACAATATTTTTATTAAAACAAATGAATAATTGATTGGGTTGTTTGATTGTGTAAAAAAAAAAATTAGATCATCTGTGGACCTCATTATATCTCTAGTGCATATAGCAAAACATCAAACTATGTTATAAATTATATGGTATAAGTTTATACATACCGAACAATATCAATATTTTTTTATTTTTATCTCTAAGTTAAAAAAGATTAAACCGTTTTGATCATCTATTTACTTATTTACTAAGCACCAGCAATCAATTATAACCTCATTATATCTCTAGTGCATATAGCAAAACATCAAACTATGTTATAAATTATATGGTATAAGTTTATACATACCGAACAATATCAATATTTTTTTATTTTTATCTCTAAGTTAAAAAAGATTAAACCGTTT
Source organism: Halyomorpha halys (assembly GCF_000696795.3). Lineage (NCBI taxonomy): Eukaryota > Metazoa > Arthropoda > Insecta > Hemiptera > Pentatomidae > Halyomorpha > Halyomorpha halys. The sequence goes on from NW_027115007.1 coordinate 1,343,003, forward strand.
TGATCATCTATTTACTTATTTACTAAGCACCAGCAATCAATTATAAGTTCTTCCATTCCCTTTTAAGGTAGGTAATAAAACCCAGTAGACATTAAGACTAAACGAGAAAGCTAAGAACATGGTTATAAAGTAGGACCAGTTCTGTGAAGTGCAAGATCACTTGCAGCAGTTACACCTCAACAAATCAACTTCATGGAACCTTGACCATTTCTGGACCAAGCTCATCGGTAGGCATTATCAAACCGATCTGAAGAAACCTAAACACATAAAAGAGACATCTTGGACCAGAAATGGTCCAAATACTAAAATATAGAATGATTAGTTGATTAGAAAAAATTGATTCTAATCCGTCCATAAAAGTTAACTATTAATATAAGAGAAATTGTTAATAGAAATGAAATTAAGTAACTTTCTTAAGACAAATTTACAAAAAAAGTAGTTTAATACTAACAATCTCACCTTCTTATCTCAATCCATTATCAAAATATGAATATTTATAGGATTTTAAATGAAAATCACATTTTTTTTTTTTTTATTAAAAGTATAATTTCTCTAATGTAACTGAGGAGTTAGTAATTTTTATCATGATTATGAGAATATTAGATGCATTTCCTACAAATTAGGAACCACATTGCTCGGAAGTATTGTTTCATTAGATTGTCAAAACAGCAAAAGAAAATAATTAATTTTGTTGGAAATAGTAGAATCACATTTTTGAGGTACGGTTTTGAAGATTTCATATAATTTGCTTCATTTCATTAGCATTCCAAAGAAACGCCCATCTTAATTTAGTTTCTAAGAGAAATTAAGGTTAGGAAGTAAAAAAGTTTATTACATACAAATTTATGAGCGTTTAATCTCAATGTACTTAGAATTATTACGTTTACATACGTATATATGGAATGTACCGTAAAGGAAAGATAGGATCGTGCAAAATTTTTACTTCTAGTTTTCGACGAAAATAAACTGAAGAACTTATTTGCTATATTATAGAATAGATTTTTCCCAAAAATGACTCTCACGATTTTCATTAAACTCGGATTGTCAATGTATAATTAAATGGTCTTTGATATGAGCTAGGTCTCATTAGCATTGAAATAGTCTGACAAAAATAGAGAATTTAAAAAAACCTTTAAAATACCATTAATTTTGCTTATATAGAACAATAAACAGTTCTCATTGTTAACAGTAATAACCAATAAATAAATAAAAAGTACTGAAATATTTTATCAACAACTGAAGGAGAAAAACATAAACATCCGACTCGAAAGGGAAACAGAGACAGCCCAATCATTCCCGATTGCATCACGGTTTCAATATCTTTAGTAAAACGGACGTATTCTTCTAAAGAACAAATTTATTTTCCTTATTTCCACATGGAGAAACTATAAAATACGAATTTTTACAACAGAAACATAAACATGTTTTGTCTTTGGATTTTCACTTTTTCGAAAATCACAATAACCTCAACACGAGCCCACAAAATATGAGGACGTATGTAGAGTGGTAAGTAACAGTTAAGTGATGTGTGCACCGAACCAGAATTTTTATTTCTAGTTTTGCTGTTTAGTATCTAGGTTTTTTTGCAGGTAATATATTTTTAAAGTGGGTAACTATAACAAACACTAATAATATAGTTTGGAATAGTTATCCGTTATTTTTTTTTTCAAGCAGATTTGGCCGGAAATAAATATATCTCGTTATAATAAATATATCTCCTAAATAAATATATCGCTACACCAGCAAGGCCTCAGTAGAAGACCAAGATTTATTTTGTAGCAAGAGCAAGCTGTATGCACAGCTATGCAATGTTTGACATATGCAGCAATGAGTTGTACCCACTGCTGCGAACGCCCGTATTGTCTAATAGGCAGGGTAGGATGATAAATAAATATATCCCCTTTCATACCAAAATCCTTGTATACCCAAACCCATTAGTTCTTAATCTGTCATCCTTAACAATCTCTGTTAATCCACCGAAGAGCCTCAAAAGAAGATGGCCACGAGATCTTCTAATTTAAAGCAATAAATGAAATGAAATTTCATGTACGTATTCTATTATTTTGTATGTAAACATTTGTAAATATCAATAAATAAATAAAAATTAAAAAAAAATTCTTTAATTCACCACTTAAACAATTTTTTTTTGGTGGTAAGAAAAATTTGAATATAAATTGGAGTCAAAGGCTAACAAAAAAAACATTTAGTTTGAGCCCATTTAATGAAAGAACATAAAGTTCATGAAATATCCTTAAAACATCAAAACTCGACAGCGGATTCAGATAGGAAGACGATGCTGGTAGCTCTGAACTATAATTTTTGTAAACCAATCCCATCTGGAATTTTCAGACAACGAATAAGAACCTCAAGACGGGAGCTAATGCTCTGGTTCTTACACGCCCTTGAAAATTAAAAAATAAAATAGTGAGAGTGATGAATGGAGGTGAGACTGGCCCTGAATATTCAACCAAACAATTATAACAGTGGCTCCATTATGATAATACCACCTGATTCAAGATAGGCTTCCTAAGCAGCTTGATAACGATTTAAATTTAAACACGATTGGATGATTAAGAGTAATAATCAAAGAGCGGCCGGCGCAATTAAAAGCAAAACTAACGGCGGGGAAGAAAAAAACATCACGGCGAGGTGGGGGTATTTAATTTTGAGTCCCCTGGAACTAAGGAGCCTCGCTGTGCGGCAATCAACAAGATGGAGGCTTAATAATGTCCAAATTGATAGTTGGGAGGTGAAGACACAGCCACAATTAGCCAGGCCTCCAGGGAGCGTAATCAGCCAGCGCCCGCCCTTCTGTAAATAGCCGCTGTCCGGATTTGGGAATTGTGGTTATGTCCCAAAGGGGGGCTTCGATATCATACCCCCCCTATATATATACCTTCGTTAGTATAATTATTCCGAGATATTTAAATAATTTCCCAAGTAATAATATCAACAATAGTATAATAATATAAGCTAGAAGCCATATAAAATATGTCAAAAGGTATGTAGTCCCAGAAATTTATTTCTTAAGTATTGGCTCTTGCATCGCCCAGTGGCCCAAATGATCTATCTAGCAGGTCAAGAATAAATTCTTAATTTCATCATTAACAGCTGTAATTTGTTTATTTATTACACCAACAAAATTGTTTTGAAAAACAGAATTATAGATTTTTTTTTTAAGTCTCTGGATGAATATCCAGATATCAAAATAATAAAGCACTATTATACGGAATAAATAGTAAATGGGAACAAATTAATATTTTGATAAGTTACAGTAAAAGTAAATCTTTTCAATTTAATCAAAACAATTGTCTAAAGGGCCAAAGAGTGCCATTGAAATTCTTTAATTTGAAGAAGATAGTCAGATCACAATTTAATTCAAAATTCAGCTAATTGCTGTATATTTCCACGCACCACAACAGACGAAAAACTACATTATGGATAGAAACGCTGGCAATCAATAATTAGTTCAAAATTATATTTGTACTTCTTGACAACAGCACTGACCACCTCCTTCAAATTCACATATGTTCAGTTGAATATTTTCTATCTCTTTTTATAACTGTACTGAAACTTTCTTTTTCTTTCGTAAAGCTGGAAGAAGAATGTGATCAAGCTCACAAATGGAAGGATCAGAAATGTGTTCAGTAAGTACGAATGGTAACTACGCCTATGGTAACTACGGGTATTTTTGTAATGTTGCGTCAATAAGCAGATAAACACGGCGGTTAGAATACATTTCATCATATTGCAGTGATACCCAGATCCTATCTCAACTTGTGCCGGTTTCATCAGTCTTCCATTGCCTATCGAAATCACATTAATGAACAGATTTTCAAGAACAAATGAAATTGTTCTTATTTACCATTATTCAATTTTAATAGTATCGACAGATATTGATCGTTCTACTGTTGCCTGTAACAGTTGGTCAACTCGACGACCATTAGTGCACCTGTTTTATCACACCTTGAATATCAAACGAGTACTTTAGTTGACTAAGTAACAGCAGAGCCGCCTAAATAAATTACATAATGAAGAATGGAGGGCCCAAGCTAATGAGCTGAGGAACATCTCAATCCTACCCCGCTCGCCCTGTCACACACAAGTTCCATTTGGCTTTAATTACACAGCCTTGTAGTCCAGCGGCGCAACAGCCTCTTCGCTTATTTATCTTGTACCTCTATGGGTCAATTAGTATTCCATCTCCTCATTTGAGTTCGTACCGATGACTTTGCATTACATAGCACCTCATGATTTTCATTCCATCTACTCGATAGTAGAAGGAATCCACGCCATGAATAAGACATTTCCAAAGAAAGGTAGAGAACAAATTGGATATTCACTCTGCTTACATTATGAGCATGCACCCCTTCAGAATGATAAAATAAGTAGTACCTCCTCAAACTCAAGTTAAAACTTTTCAGAAAGTGTCTTAACGACAGCTCCTACAAGAAAAGACAATACTTGAAATATCGGCGAAAGTGGCGTATCTCAAAATTGAACTATTTGTGTTTTCATGCAGTTTAACGTGGCTTCCTAGTTTTTACGAAATTTCAAAGAGACCTCACTGAACTTGGTTACTTGACCATTTTTTTCAATTATAAAATATTTTAATAATGTGTTTTGCATTTTTCTTCCGTTTTGAAATATCTTTACTAAACGTTTTTGAACTTATAAACACTGAAGTCTATTTCCTGTTTTTGATTAAAACGAAGTTATTATTAATGATTTGCACCCTCACATAGCTGCCTACAAAGTCATGTGGTTTTTGAACTAAATACGAAACCGTTAATTGAAAATAGCTTATGTTATCACAGAAAAATCTGCCTAAAGCCAAAAAAAAAAAATAGTAATATATTTGGTCAACCTTTATGATGGTTTTACAACCATACGGTCCGTTACCGACAAGGAATGTACCAGAATAAACAGTAGATACGTAATTTATCAACCTGGCATGACCCATAACATTAGAGATAAAACATGTTTAATCACGGGACAGAGTGTAACAATTTTCTTAGTTTACCACTACCTAATTGTAGGTGACGTTTATTTTATTTTATTTTTTTTTAACAAAGATTAAATGAAGAACTGTACAACTGTAGTAGTCATTCGTTATTTAATAAAATAAAGAAGTAGAAAATGCAAACTTTGTGGGATTTTCTAATTACTTTCCGTTGACTCAGCAGAATTTCCTTTCTTTACAAGTGAAAATGGAAAATTCAATAATAATAAAAAAAAAAACTGCGTTTAAAGAAGCCAAATGACCAGTAGAAAAACCAGCTGTGTGCTTAAAGAAATGTTTAATTCATTATACTCAGGTTAATTTTTTTTCTTGTTTTACAACATATTTTCATAATATATAAATCACAAGAAGAAAATATTGAAAAACTTTTTTTTTCCTCTTAATTTCAAAAACTCGTTGACAATACAAATGAATTAACCATTTTGTATAATTTAAAAAAAATATATATTGTGACCGTGAAAGTTGTAAGGTTAATTAGAAAATGGAATTTGTTGTAGCAGTTAGCATTGTAGCATTATTATTATTTTAAAATTATTTATAAATTTGTTGCGTCTATTTCATGACTATTTTTTTAAGAAACTTATTATTATTTTTTTTACTTTGGTTTAAATAAAAGATTTAGAAAAAATCATTAAAAATT
>NW_027115007.1:1349678-1354141 GCF_000696795.3 Halyomorpha halys
TAGAGACAACCATACCTCATCATCAATTCGGATTCCGTCATCGCCATTCTACAACCCACCAACTTCATCGAGTCATAGACTTCATAGCTTCTGCTTTCGAAAAGAAACTATATGTAACAGGTGCCTTTCTCGACGTACAACAAGCATTCGATAGAGTTTGGCATACAGGACTCCTTTATAAACTGAAAAATTGAATATTAAAAAAAAAATTAAAGATTGTTTCTTAACCATTTATTTGAAGCCAAGTAAAAAAAAAAAGATTATATTAACATAATATTATTAAACATAATAATAATGCTAATTGAATAACTGCTACAACTTATAATTAACCTTCCGTAATTCACTAGTATTATCAATGAGTTTTCATATTTAAATTTTTAAAAATATAAATACCACAAGAAAACCATATATGTAAAATAATGTGACCGCTAAAGGACGAAGTCTGAAGCTAACTTACATTATACGACAGAATCGTGTCACAAAAATGTTTTAGTCATGCTCATTATTTTTTGCCGTAACATAAATGACAAAAGATCATAATGCCGAATAAAGGAAATGAATAATCGAAAATAAGTTGAATAATTAATGGAAAACTGAACTCGAAGGCGGCGGGTACTAGAGAAAAGAATTAAAGGAGGGTTTTATCCTGAGTCGTGAGGCAAGACAACATCTGAGGCTGACCTATAACAGGCCCGAGACATTTTTACTACCATTAATGACTGGTACCCTTTCAACTCCCTCGACTATCTGATGCCATCTTTCTTCCACGGCGGAACGAGAGTCGCACACAAAAGTGTAGGAGGGAAACACTAATTGAAGAAAGGAGGCAAAGCTAAGGGCCACTAAACTCTTCAATTTATTGCAAGGACATGGAGTAAAAAGAATATAAATGATTTTAACTCGTGTTCCTAACTGATTAAATCCAACTAGTAATCCTCACAACTAGCGATTTTTATAAAAGTTATATGACTTTTATAATCAATAGGTTGATAAATTTTTACATCAACCTATTGATTATAAAAGTTATATGACTTTTATAATCAATAGGTTGATAAATTTTTACATCAACCTATTGATTATAAAAGTTATATGACTTAATATGATTTGAAACAATTGAATTATAAGATAACTTTATACTTTATAAACTAACTTTATAAACAGGCATTTAAGTTACTAATGAGTACCAACATAAAGTTTTAAACTACACAAATAATTAACTGTAGGAAGATGGTCTGGTGGTCAAAATAGCTGAAACAACTATTTATTAGACAACTTCCTTCTTAAATTTTACGAAATTTTTATTAATTTCATTATTTTTTTTGTACTAATTATTAGTTCAGGGTAACTTTTCAATTCAATTAATTATGAAGAAGATCGTAGGAAGATAGTCCGGCCGTCAATGAAGATATCAAAATAGTAAAAGAAAAGTATTTTTTGTTAACCAATGTTTCGCCTCACTATGCAGAGCTAAATGAAAAAACGAGATACAAACATTTTAGAATTAAAAAAAAATTAAAATAAAAACATTTCAAAAAAATTGTCATTTTTATAAAGTACATAGGAAAAGAATAAACCAGGTGTAGATAAAAGTTCTAAATACAAATTTAGACTAATAAGTTTTAGGAAACGATAGACCAGATAGGTGAAGTAGATATGGTATAGGTGATGTATAGTAATGTGAAAAAGGGAGAAAATTGATAAAAATAAACAATAAACATGGGGGTAATCACCTGTCAGATTGAACACAGCGAACTACTGTTAAAAATGGGAAAACTCAAAATACCCTCATACGTTTATCTTTATACTACATATTGTCCCATTTTATTATATATTGTATTATATCACAAATTGTTTCTATTTGGTTCGTTACAGTTAATATATTTTTACTTTAGGCTCTTCTTGCTCTTGTTCCAGGTTTCCCAAAACCGAAACAAAATAACGACTAGGCCTTCCTTCTCGCTAAAAGGATTTGGATTGCAAAATTTGATGTTGTCACTGAAAATATGTAAGTTTTACAATCATTCAAAGCTAAATGGTTCAAGAGTTTTTCAGTAATCATGAAATGTGTTAAACTGTTTATTACGTTTCTAATGGTTAACCTAGGAAGTGAGGACATTTTTCTAAAACTGAGTTGTTCCTTTTTTATCAGTCGTTCGCTGTGTTTTAGTCAGACAGGTGATTACACCTATATTTATTGTTTATTTTTATCAATTTTTTTAATATTGCCCTTTTTCATATTACTATATCTCACCTATACCATACCAACTGCACCTCTCTGTTCTACCTTTTACACCTACCACTTTACTACATTTATAAATTTTATAGTCTAGATCTGTATTTAGAACTTATATCACACCTAGGTTATTCTTTTTTTATATACTTTATAAACATAACAATTGTTTAGAAATGTTTTTATTTTAATGTTTTGTTAATTCTGAAATGTTTGTATCATGTTTTTTTTCATTTAGCCCTGACGAAGCCCTGCAAAGTTGGGCGAAACGTTGGTTAACAATAAATAGTTTTCTTAATATTAATTAATTTAATATATATTTAATAATTAATTAATATATTTAATTAATAAATAGTTTTTACTATTTTGATACCATTATTGACCGCCACCCGGACTATCTTCCTTGTTTCTATCTACTTTGTTCATTTTCATAAACTTTCTGTGTATATTCTTTAAGTTCTATTATAATATACGATGTTGTTATCTTGTTTTAATTTACCACTGATAAAGATCAGCAAAATGGAGTGAAACGTTAATGTCACTTTTTTTTTTTTATATTGAGATATGATAATAAAAGCAACAAGAGTTTTAAGTTTTAATTCATACAATATAAACGGTCTAAATAGAAGAAAAAATAAACATTAAATGACAAAAATAAATTAAATAAAATTTGCTGTTTAATAAATACTTTTTTTTTGCCTTTTTTGAAAATGATTCACAATACAAAACGTTTCTAGAATATAATTAAAACATAATAATAACAAGTTAAAACTCTCTTGACTATTATTAGATGAGTAGAAATAACTTACCTATATTTCGCCAGCATAAACTGTTCTTGAACAACATTTCCTATAAACAGGATAAAGGAAACACACAATACTTCCTGTCAGGAAATACACAATACAATCTTATTGTTTATTTTATTCGTTAAAGCATTGTCAATTATGACAGAGTTATAATTAAAATCATATAAAATTATCTTAGATAATAAGAACAAATTGATATAAAAATTAACTTAAGAACGTTGCTACACATTTCATTTAATAAAATAAGTCGAACAATGACTAAAAATCTATAAAATACTACTGCTATTTGATGAAGGGCTGAGTCAAACATTTGCTAACCGGTCCAATCAAGAAGGTCCAATAGAGAAGCAGATGGAAAGAATCACTTGCTCTTCCAATCCCTCAATCTCCGAGGATATCGGACCATCTTGAATTTCCACTAAGTTCTATTTATTTTATCTTAACTTTAAAATAATATAATATTTTCCTATAAATTGATACCGTGGCGTTATCAACGCAGCTGAAAACGCTAAACGTTTTCAGGGTTCTCTTTCAATCCAATTTAAGAATTAGCCTTATGTTTTTTTTAACTGAATTAAAAAATAACTAATGCTATGAAGAACGATACCAAAATCTTATAGACAGTGAAAACGCTTATGATGTTGAATGACAGCTACTGATACTAGAAATTAGGTCGATAAAATGATTTTTTTAAAGGTTACTAATATATTTTAGACTTTAATAACTTACTCAATCTCGGACAATACTTGACAACTTAAAAGACTTATTAAAATTATTTTCTACGCACACTGTATAGTGCTTTCTTATAAATCAAATAACCTGATACATAATCCTTATTAAAAAATAAGTAGATGACCACCTCCTCGTCTTAATTCCCGATATAATCCTTGATATTCTCTATTTTATTCATTAAATCTTACCAACTTGGACTTAAATTTATTGTAGATATTCACACCGTTATGTAATTATTGCCAAATTTACTAATTACTCCTTTTTACTTTATATTGTATTTCTTTTATTCTATTATTTTACTTACATATTTCATTAATTAAATATCATTATTTTTTTAATTTTTATTTTAAATAATTTATTTATTTTTATGTATTTTTTTCCATTTACTTATTTATTTTTATTCCTATGTAATTTTATTTAGTATTAATGTAATCAGTTATCACTATTACAAATTGCCCAACATAGTGGCAGATTGTAATATTTATTAATAAATAATTAGTTTTTACATAAAAAAAAAAATTTCTTTTTATTCATATATTTACAAGCTAGAATTTTTAATTTATATTCATATAATTTACTGCTTTTAGTTTACATGACTTCATATTTTACTTCTTTAATGATGTTATTTTACTTACATATTTAATTAATTACGTATGCGATTTCTTTCCCACTTTTTGCAAAACCTCATATATATA
>NW_027115007.1:1354191-1356511 GCF_000696795.3 Halyomorpha halys
ATATTCTCACTAGATTTTCATAAGTATATTATTTTCTTGTTTTTTCCTCTTTCCTAATTTTAATATTACTTATTCTCATTTATAATTTATCCATCCCATATCACAGCCCTCGAAGAATGGTGTCGTAATTGGAGGATTAAAATAAATTTCAACAAATCCCATCAAATCACCTTTACTCTTCGTCGTAAACCTACCGACTGCCGCACAGTCTCCTTTAATAATGTTGATCATACCTCTGTCGAACAGAACCTTGGACAACATCTGGACAAACGACTAACCTAGAATCCTCACGCAAGACTGAAAAGACAGGAAACTGCACGTCGATTTTGACTATTACAGCACTTACTGGACAAACGGTCTAAACTTCCAATTTATTACAAAAGACGTGACTGTAATAAGGCCAATCTCGACATACGGAGTTGAGCTTTGGGGCTCCACTAAACTTTCGAATTATTCTCGTGTCCAATCCTTAGAATCCAAAAGACCGCATAAAATCCTCAATGCTCCTTTGTCACAAATAAAATTATACATAAAGACCTTAATGTTCCTACGTAACCGATCTAGCCCGTACCAGATATCACTTCCATTCCTGACAATCCTCCGAGGCGCCTGAAAAGAAGATGGCCACGAGACCTACTAATGTAAAACGTCATTAGAGTGCTACCAATGGGTAGTTTCTCTACACGCCTGCAACACTCGATTTTAACAGAGATCAAATTTACTAAATGTATTATAATGTACAGTTGTAAATATCAATAAATAAATATATACATTTTGTTTCAACATTATGTACGTATCTAATTTGTTTATTATTTTCTAATTATTCAGTAATTCATTTTATTCATTATAGTTCTTATATTGTTTTTAGCCCTGAAATTCTGGACAAAACGTGCTATTCAACGGAGCTTGTTTTCATTCATTACCACTAACGTATTTAACACTTTATTTATTTATTTTTATTTACAACTATATTTACATACAAGCACATTAAGTAAATTTGATGAAAGATCAAAATGAACTAATACAGGCGTATAGAGAATCTACCCATTGGTAGCACTCTAGTAATGACGTTTCTCATTAGCAGGTCTCGTGGCCATCTTCTTTTCAGGCGCTGCGGAGGACTGCCAGGAATAGAAGTGGAAGCAAGGTTAAAAAGTAGTCGGTTTGGGTGGTTAAGGAGTTTATAATAGAAGGAATGAAATCTGGTTCGGACTAAATCGCTTACATATGGACCATTGAGGTCCTTATGTAAGATTTTATTTGTGACTAAGGAGCATTGAGGATTTTGTACAGCCTTTTGGATTGTAAGGAATGGATACGAGAGGAATTCGAAGGTTTAGAGGAGCCCCAATGCTCAACTCCGTATGTCCACCAGATTGCCCTTATTACTGTTTTATAGATCAGTTTTTGTAATGAATTGGAAGTTTAGACAGTTTTTCCAGTAAGTGCTGTAATAGTCGAAATTTAAGTGCAGTTTGCTGTCTTTTCAGTCTTGCGTGGGGATATTTAATGCTTAAAAGAAATAATCACTAATTAGTTCAAAAACATTTTTTTTTAATTCATACAAATTGAGACAATTAATTAGGTTTCTGGTTTATTCATACAACTCCGGAGCTGTTTTAAATTGAAAAGGCTACCACCATTTCAGTTCTCAGGAAAGAAATAAACCACCTAACGGGAGAAGGAGCTGTCTGTTATTGTAAAATTTGGTTTTCACTGAGGCGGCAATTTTCCACCTCCGCTATTCTTCGAGTGTTTTCTGAGTCAATAAGAAAACTGAGAGACGTTCGAAGAAAATACCTCCCAGATTCCTCCCTCAAGAGGGAGGCTGGTCATGAATTTTAATGGGGGTGAGTTGAGTTTAAATTAATTACAACCCTTTTAAGCGTAATGATTCTATCTCATCATCTCATAATACTATTCATGAGTGTGAGGATTGTTATATGAGCCACTTGAGTTAGTAAATAGATCTGAATAGGGATGACCGAAATATAACTTTTAAAAAAATTGAAAAATCAATTGAAAGTGAAAATAATCATATATTCTAAAGTAGTATATACTACAATGACAAGCCAGGTAACGTCATGAAAAAAAAGTTAACTAACCCGATACTTACAGTGAAATATGAAAAGGTTTATGTAATAACGTAGAATATTGTCCTGAAAAAAATTAATTTGACGCAAAGTTGACATAGGCCTAATAAACTTAAACATTAAAGGCTTGAGGCATTTTAGGAACCATTTATACATAGGAACCATGATGATATGGTATTTAAGGTTACTAAATTACACTTAATTTATAAAATTAGAAAAACACGCAT
>NW_027115007.1:1356641-1379023 GCF_000696795.3 Halyomorpha halys
TGATTTCATCACGTTTTACAATTTCAGGCGTTTTTAAATATTGTTCGATTAAACCATCCTAATTCTCATTTTAAGCAAATATTTCAAAAGAGATATAGGACATTCGCTCCCTGGGAGTCTTAGTGGGGCGGATCCCGCAGGAAAGGATGATTTTTTTGGCGTATTATGAAAATTAGCTACTCGCTATAATTGTCTATTTGAAAAATTCAGGTAAGTAAAACTACAATGGAGGGCGGGAGTGGAGGGTTTCAAGTTCATGTTTAATAACCAAGTTCTCAAGTAAATATTTTTGATTATTGAATCATAATAATTGTTTACAGAATGCCCTCTTGAAATTTTATAAGTATATCTGGTTAATTTATAGGAATACCATATTTGATAATATAAGTTTTCAGTAATCTAAGTCTTCCATTACTAATATAATAACTTTCAGCTTATTCTCCCAATTAAGGGTACCCACTTTATGGAAGCTTGGTGTGCCCCTGGAGGGTCTAACGACCCCAAGATCGATCCACTGCTGATACAACATGTTAATAATTATCTGCCTGATCCGCAGTCGAAATCGGGAAATAAATCAGTACACTTATTTACTGAGGTATTTATTAATGGTAGTTTAATAAGTAAATAAGACGAGTCAGTTTTGATTGTATCTAGTCGTCGTACATATTATCTCTTGGACAGATGAATAAGATGCCTATAACCAGCATAAGCTTTACATCATTGAAAAAACTAAATATTTTTTAAGGGTTTCTAATTACAATCGCATAACAATGATGACATTTTTTTAAACTATACTGCTTCCAGAAGATAAAATTTATGTATAAAATTAAGGTGCCATAAAACCTTTTTAAAAAAAAATGAATTAACAAAACATGGTGATAAATAAAAAGTATTTATTTATATTTTTGTGTCATAAATAATTTTCTGTTCATTAATTACTATGATTATTTATTAGATAAAATTATTACAATTTGTAGCATATAAATAAAATAAATAAACAAAAAAAAATTATTGATTAATTTAAATGCTTTAGTTCCATTAGCTGAATGCTCAGACATGAACAGACTGTGCTAAAAAGCTCGTTCGTTAACAACGCAGTCAAACACGAAGCTACTAAATACACAAGAACTCCAAGAATAGAGAGATAAACTAGACAGACCAATGCGAACACAACTAAGACACTAATTAGAATAATAGGAGAACCGTTAAGATAGCCGCGGCGGCTCCCATCGGACAGAGGAAGGCTACGGTAAGAAAGATGGCCGAGGGGTACATTAGAGGATTCCTCTCAGAGACTGATAGTTCTGGCTTAGAATACGCAACAGCCAAAGGTCGAGTGCGAGGACCAACTGTTTCTGCGCACGCCATGGGATAAAGCGGCGCATTGGCGCAGTAATTACCCATCTTTTGCGGGGACTTCTGCATCTGTCTCATCCAACAGCGCATTAATTCCAACCCTACCTCCGAGGTTTCCCGAGGAATCCGACATTATTTATAGGGCGGAACTCTAAATCCTAACCCACATCCTATTCACACAGAATAAATATTTTCTAGCGCTCACTTATTTATCTTGCAGCACTCGCATCTTATATTTTATATCCCCACCGCATTTCTAATCTCCTGAGATACTTTCCTTTAAAAAGACAAAAAGCCTCGTATAACATGAAGTGCGGGTCACGAATCGTCGTACTGAGACAGAAAAAATATTGAGTTGCCGTAAACGGTTAAAATATTCCTTGCTACGATATATTAAGACAGAGTAAATAGTCCTGAGGAAACCCGAGAGAAGGGAAAATGGCTGTTACAATTTCAAACGCACTTTTAAGGTTCTTCGCAACAAGATTGTTCAGAAACCTAACACAATAAAATAGGTTATAGCGACATATTTTTATTTTAGCTGTTTCACTGTCAAATATTACAACCAAACATTTTAGAGGAATAAGAAAATAATAAACTGGGTGTTCAAAATTTTAGAGTTACGCCCATTTTTGGAAAATTTTCAGGAATTTGGATAGATTTTTTAGTAATGGCGAAGTTTGTTTCAATATTGAACCCGAATTTTAAACTACTTGCAGTTCTTCTATATTTCACTTCACTCAAGAATTGTAATGACGGGATATATTTTTAATTAAGGATTTTTAATAAAAATCTAATTCTTTCGATCTGGCCGGGTTCTGTAGGCATACATTTCCAAAAGTAGCAATAATTTTTTTTATGGTTTTGACGATCGAACGGTCCGGTAAATCGAACAAATACAAGAATAAAATCGTTGAAAAAGTCGATTTTCCAAGAGAATGCGTCATCATGCTTGATATACTTATGAATTCATTACGACAAGTATTTGAGAATATAGAAGCCAAACCCGCAAACGGTCGGTAGAGGATACATGAATCAGGGTATAGGATTCTCCAGGAAAATGGATTCTCAAACGAATTTATGTTTTTGTTCAGTTTCCGCGCCGTTTAGGCACACTCGGGTTTCCAAAATGAAAAAAATACCTAGAACTAGCATCTAATAACATTCTGAACGTACATATTTTACAGACTTTTAAGAAGTGATTTATGAATTAATCTTTGAGCTATTATCAGGTATTTTATCATACTCTGATAGTAGTCAATTATTCTAAGGTGCCGCTCTTAATCGGACACAGTATCTATAAGGAAAGACAAACGACGGAACAATGTAAAAAGCATGGGAATTTTACCGCCTCGAGAAATTAATGTTAAATTTTAAGTTTTAGGAGCATTGTGCAATATATATCATTTATTATCATTAAATAAATCTTGAAAACTGTCTTAAATAAATTGTCATTTCATGCCATACTCGTTTACCATAAAAATATAATAAGATCAGCATAGTAAATCAAAGGCTTGTTAGCTATCTACGTAGATAATTTGATGCACGTCATGTCAAAATACTCGAGTAGGTAAGAGCCTCTCCGTTTATTCATTAAATGCTTCGCCTCCGCTTAATAACATAGGAATCAATCAAACGCCAGATTGAAAAAATTAGCGATAATTATTGTTTGTTTTACATAAAAACATGGTTGATATATGTTTATGCTGTCGGGTGTATGAAATTGAACATGTCCCTATTTAATATTAACTATTTTCATGCTTAAGAAATTTTTAAGGTAATAATAGTTATCCTTGCAACAATATTAACCATATACACTGAGATACACACAATGTACACATTAAATAATATCGATGGCGTAAGAAGGGCTTTATAGTTTAAACAAAATATTTTTTATTAGTATTATTAGTTTGTACCAGAAATAAACGAACATTAAAAAAATAAATTGAATTTACAGATTTTTTTTTATCCCTATTTTACATTTAACAATAATGTATTGTTAAATTGTTAAAGAGAGGTTTATTAGGAAGTGTGAATGTATTAATATTAGGAAAAGTGAGTAAGTGAAATGAGAAATAGGTTAATATACTAAAATATAATCTGACAAAGGCAGACTAGCTTGCAATTTTTTGACAATATTATAGCTGTCATATTTAGAATAAGTTATCCTTGAGAATGACCGAAACGTAAGAGTCGAATAATAAAAAAATAAACAGGTCGAGACTTAATGGATATTTTTTATTATAACTGCATTATTGTTTTTATCCGGAGCTATCGTAATTTAAATGACGAATTGAGAACAATTTTACCATTTCATATTTATATTAACACCTTCTTAAAGGAACCACAGTTTGACAGACAAAAACTCCCTACTTGTGTCCATTACGTAGAATTAACACTGTATATTTACAAGATTGATATTTGAACTTTAGTTAGAATTATCTGATCCCATATAATTAAATATTATGTTAAGAAATTTACATAACACTAGGGTTTCACAGAAGAACGTTTTATTAAAGTACTCAGGTTTTTTTTTATGCATATGGTGATCTCCGATTTTAATATTAAATCTGTAAACTTTAAATTGATGGCATAAGAATGATGCAGGATATTTTAGAAAAAGGTAGATAATTAGAAGAATTTTTTTTTTCTACATAGCACCTTGTTAAAGGTTTTTAATCTTAAATCATGGTTGTTTCAAGAATTTAAAAAATACATAATTTTTAAGTCTAAAATGGTAATAAAAAAAAAATTAAATAAATTGTATCCAATCTAAATCTCAAAATACTCTTTATTTCTTTAAAATTCCAATATTTTGCCCAATTCGGCTATCCTCAAGGACAATTTATAAGTAAACAGCTTTTAACAATTTCAACAAACACATTATTATTAACAATAAAATAGCATTTATTATGAAAGTTCTTATTATAATTGATATTCAAAACAGAATCGAAATTATATATAAATAATACAATGTATCCAAAAAAATCAACATATTATTGTAGAGAAATCTCACCTCAACCGTTGTTCTGTTAGACACGTATATATAATTTTTTTTTTATACCCGAAATTGTTTCGAAATGTCTCTAAAACGAGATTTTTTCTTGTTTTAAATAGTAAAAAGATTTTATCGGACTAACGAGGTATCGCTACTTAAGCGACGACCTAAATTTTATTTAAATCAAAACTATTAAATTGAACAGTTTAAGATCAAATGTTTTATTGGTATAAAAAGTTTATAAATGAAGGTTATTAAGAATCTTACATAGGTGTCTTTTTTTTCCCACAAAGAAAATACACATATAGTTGAATAATAAAAAAAAAAAAAAAAAAGATTTTGCCATTTTTATTTGAATAACGTGTCAAAATATAACAAACAGATAATTATTACATTGTTAATTATATCTGTGAACAAATATTTCTTTGAAATCATTACATAATTACTACGAACAAATTGAAAATTAAGTTCTGGAATCGTCAGTATACACATTCATACATTGTTACTTCTATATGTTATAGAGTTTGGCAATAGAATTCCAATGGATTAAATATGGTCCTTATTAGGTTTAGTAAAATGGTCCCTTATCAGTGGTTTTGATAACACATGAGTGTCCCTCAAGAGAAGTTTCACTAAATATTATTATTATAAGGAAAAGTTATTATTAAAATATAAAACGATTGCCTAAAACAGTAGCCAATGAGAAAATTATTGTCATAATACGTGATATGTATTCTGTTGATATTAGCCTAAAGCTATTGCTAATTTCTTGAATTTATCATTAAGAAAACTCAAAGTATTATTTTATTCTTACACCGACAACGGAGTATAAAGGATAACCTTTTTTTATTAAATTAAACATGAAAATAGTTCAAACATTTTTACCTACAGACCTGTGTACACTTCACCTGTATGAACTAAAATGTATTACATTTTATCACATAGAAATCAGATAAGTACGTTAACAACAAGGCTGGACCAGATGCGAACAAGTTTCGCAGTACCTAAGTATATCCGTCAAACGATACCCGCGTTCAAGGTACAAAAGGAAGCGGCCATCAAAGCTCCGAGAAAGGACGGGAGGAAGATGCAATCTAGCTTGGGTTTTAAAAGCACCCCCCTGAAATCCTAGACTAAGCTTGGATTAGAAACCCTTACAGGTAGCCAAGTATTACCGAGCGGTGTACCTTTAAGTGCTCTCTTAAAAAAGATTTTTATCTGCTTCTGGAACACTCCACCTTATCTTTTTTTACCTCCCCTCGCAGTGCCGGAAAGCAGAATGACAAAACTAATGAGACTAGAAGTTCTCCTTAATATATACTCTTAAGAGAAACATGGCGGTCTAGTTTCTGAAACAGAGAGGTATATTTCACATTTGACTCCAGATCAAATATTTTACTAAACGAATTCCACATTATTCACTTTGATTCTTAAAAAAAATCTATTTTTTTTTTTTATATTCCCTTCCTGTTAGAAATCGAATTGAGTGTGAATACCGTAGTCGAAAAGTTCTCAAAATAGAATCTACCCTTAAAAATCTCCAAAACTAAGACCAAAATATTCACACACAGAACGACATTTAAAACTGATCCATACTCTAAGCTAAAAAAAAAACAAAAAACATATTAGATACGTGAATACCAAAAGTCATATCTTTAAAATATTTAGTATATATGTATATATAGTTGACCGTAAAAAGTGATGTATATGTTTACAACTATTTTTGTTTTTCCTTTGACTGCAACCCTGACCATCTTCCTATACATTAAAATATTTAGCCTTGCACTAACACTAAAATATCATGGATATATCACATAAAGCGTACTAAAGCTGACAAATGTTCTAAATATGAATAACAAATTATCCTGAGAGAAAACATTTAAGCTTTCGTCTTTGAGAAGCTTATTTTAGGGTGGCTTCCATTTCATTAACCATTTCGCTACGGTATTTAAGCCCAGTCAGATTTCAATGAGAAAATTAATATAAGGCACTCGGTCGTAAAACATTATATCTGACATCTATGGTCAATTGCAGTTTTTGGCTTCATCGGTTTTTCAACTTTGATTTTATAGATTTTTTAAAGTTTTAGTGAGATTTTTATTTTTAAAAAAATAATGTTGGTATCAAATTATAGTAAGTGATTCCTAGTTTAAGGTTTTAACATTCTAATTGGCAAATAATTTAACGTGATAAAAGTTCTCATTTTTTTTTCATATCAAGAATTTCCACCTAATTATGTATTTTATCTCAATTTAATATATTCGTTTCATATCTTCTGAAAATCAAGGTTAATACTGGAGAATGGGTTTAGAACTAATACTTGGTTCTTCACGAATAATAGATCGTTTAAAATAGTACATGGTATCGCGGTATACCAGGGGGAAATAGGATTAGAAAATTTAAGTCAATCCAGTTTCGTTTAAAATAAGTATCCTAATTCATAGATATCTAAAGAATATGTATCATCATTAATAATAACTTAATTGCTGCCTCATGGACCGGCTCCTCCTTGTAGAGTTTCATGGAAAAAACGTCTACTCATAAAGAAAACTCCATAATAAAGTACAAAACAATTTCTATAATTGCTGGAATTTGTTAATTAAGAACAGCTAACTAGTTAGATACACCAGCAATCAATATACGCACAAAATCTGTTTTGAAAGTAACAAAACATATACCAGGAATAAATCACGCCTAACA
Source organism: Halyomorpha halys (assembly GCF_000696795.3). Taxonomy (NCBI): domain Eukaryota; kingdom Metazoa; phylum Arthropoda; class Insecta; order Hemiptera; family Pentatomidae; genus Halyomorpha; species Halyomorpha halys. The sequence continues at coordinate 1,363,696 of NW_027115007.1, forward strand.
CCCTAAATTATTGAAAAAACAATAAAAAACAAAAGAAAAGATTATTCAGTATTTCAGTAATTAGGTAGTTTAAATATTTCTCAACCGTTTATAAAGAAAACAACTTTGACATACAAATAAGCAGCCATAGAAATGGGATGGTTATAAATCTGTTTTTGTTTCAACGGTTGATGAGTCGTTGGGAGCAAAAACGTTACTACCCAAGAGGTATTATGTTTTCATCAAAATCAATTCTCATTTTTAAAAAAATATTACTCTTAAATTGTTGAGCATGTTTGTAATTGGTAATTTTAACAGAGAAAGCTGTTATTCATTAAGACAAGGTTTATTAAACTTTTTCTAAAGTGTTTGAAAGTGTTTGTTTCCCATTACGTTTAATGCAACACATAAAATCTACAAGCAATAAATTTCAATTTTAAAAAAAAAATTGCAATTCAAAAGCAGAAGTAGTTTTAACTGTCATTTGTAATAAACAATGTTTCCTCCGCTATCTATATTTATTGTGGTTTAAGAAAAAAAAAACCTCTTTCCATTCATTTGAATAGAAACCATTGTTAATTAAACTCAAAATTATGCTTAAACTAACGTAGACTAATAATATTTAGGGACAAAAAAGATTTCTTAACATCTTCATCATCTTGGACACTTAAGTTCTCATATCTAAAGGTGGTCATTCCCGAAAGATATCGCAAAATCCTTTGCCAGTGAAAAGCGTTATTTGTTATTTAAATTGGGCAGATGCAATTAGGAGTTATTAAATAATTTATGAGAAGGACTAGGCAGGTCGCCGAGTGACGACAACGCTTGTGGGAAAATGATCTCGTTAAATCACGCAATGAGCTTATTTATCATGATATAATTAGAGTCGGCTCCTAATTACGAAGTTTTATCACCCTAACAAGGGCCTCGGAAGCAGCCATTATCTTTAGGCAGATTAAAATATTTATTTTCGCCTGGGAAAACAAACACAACAAGTTGGCCAGTGAATTTTGGTAACGGTGATTATCTAGGGTCTGAATTAGATGCTAATATAACATAAGTAGAAACAGCTGACTATTTTATAACACAAAACCGTAAAAATATGTTTTAAAAACCAATGCGGTAAAATAAATCGTGATGTTATTACAATTGCAGTTAAAACAGATGTTAGATCCAATGCAATTAACAATTATCTTAACTTGTTATCTGATTGAGCATAATTTTTTTTTAAAATCCTTTTATAATCTAACAAACGAAAATTGGTATTAAACCAAAATCCCAAATAATGAACAAAGAAAATAATAAAAATTCACTTTCTGTAACAAATAACAGGTGCCTTGCCTTCGCTACCTCGTTTCAGAAATTCAAGAAGAAATTTAATCCACCGATTTTTGTAACAAAAGAGCAGACACTTTTAAGCACCTGGAGCACTTCTGAATGTCGCTCAAGAATACGGCAGGACGCTCTAGCCCCTATATACGTTTATCTATATACTATTACATTATTATACTATATACTATTATCTTTACCATTTTTCTTTAACCTATAGGACTTTATTATGATCTATTCGGTCATTATATTATTTTTACATGAAATGTTATGTTATCTTATGTTTCTATGACTTAAATGTAATATTTTTGATCAGTTTATAGTAATATATTAATAATATTTTTTTTGTTATTATAATACTTTTTTTAAAGGAGATTAGTATCACTTGATTTAACAAAAGAATTCGGCCTTCGTCATGGAATTACAAATTACGCAGTAAAGATATTTAAGGAATCTTAATAAACAGAAATCCAAAACAAGAACAATACAAACACATTATTAACATATTGCTAGAGGGTAATTAAAAATACTACAGCCCTGACTATAAAAAAATTACCTAATATGACAATTCAGATAACAATAATGCATATTTAGTGTAATTTCAAATTATTCCTTTCTCTTGCTGTATTTATTTCTTTCATTAATTTATATAAACACTTCGGAGCTCTAACCCCATCACCAGAATAATTATAAACATCCGCAGTTAAAATGTCCTTTAATTTAGTCATATTGAGTATTGCAAATGTTTTTCATTAATTATTTAAGTTTTATGCAGTTTACACAATATCAATTATATTAAGACACTATCACACTAGCATGGATTCATATCCTTTACAAGAAAAACCTTCTATTCGTGAAAAATATAACTTTGTGAAATTATGTTTAGAAGATAAGGCTGCAGTCAAGAAACACAAAAAAAACTTTTACTACTCATTGATGGGCAAGGTTTCGAACCACAATACAGATCATTAGGGCTCTTTTCATGGGTGCATACTACCAAAAAAGGAATTAAACTTCGATTAACCAAAAACCAAGAATATTTTAGTAGGAATTAATTTTTCTCTTAAAACTATAATTAAAGACCTAACCAATATACAAAAATATAACTATTTATAGTATTACAAATACTTATCTATATTGTTAGTAGTATTTGTAGGGTTAAAAAAAAATGAATGATTGCAAAATTGTAGTAGGTAATATTAATCAAGCGCATCCTGATGACAGGACAGCAAATAAGTTTACACAATATTAAGTGGCGGCCACTTTCACCTTGGGAACCTGGTTTAACTTAAAATGGCCCATAGAATCGAATCAATAGCCATTTATAAACAATGAAAGAAAAAGATTTTTTTTTTAATTTTCATACACAAATAAATCAAGAGACAAAAGATTTATAAAAAAATTACCAAGCACCAGTTCATATTGACATGAATCGCATTAAAATTAAAATTTATGCTTTTCTAGTTTCTATAAAAATATTCACAATGAATAAATATATTCCAATAAGGCACTACAATTCAAAGAGAAACGAACTACAATTATATATTGTGGATCTAGAAATGTTAAGAGCACAGGAGCTGACAAGTGCTGTTGATGGTGGCAAGCTAATAAAAGGCAAACGTAAAAAAGAAAAAGACAGAAAAGAAAAAAAGAAGAAAATTGAGGATGTGAGACGAACTGGTTATGAGTTAGGGCATGGAACTAGGTGTTAACCCCGCCTCTCAAACCCGGACCGATCAGTTTAATCACAAACACCCACGACCCAGGACTCGCTCACAGATATTACGTTCCAGCAACATATCATTATCTGCTTTCACTAATAATTATTACTCTACTAAAGCAGCAGCCATGTCACAATCTCTAACACATCAGCTACAGCCTCAAGGACGAAAAGGCGCAATTACAAAAGAGTAGTTACCGATAATAATAACGAAAACAAAATAGAATGTTCTATTTACTTGTCGATTCTATCTATGGGTTATGTGAAAAAGAAAACAGCAATATGAAATTCTAAATAAAAAGTATTCCTTTTGTTCCACCAAATATTTCGACCAACTATAATATAGTTCAACCAAACAAGAACAATATTTCTATTCCTAGACTACTTAAAGTCATTTAGGACTAAATATAAAAAAAATACTCAAATATATTTAAACAATCATAATTACATTGTATTATGTCACAAATTCGGCTTAATCCAGTGGAGTCTGACTAGTGTCATTCGGCATATTTTAACGTATTTTTTGGAACCATACAAAGTTAAAGTTGATACTCTAGAATCTATAATAGATTTTCATCATTTTTATACAAAACCTAGGATCAGATACTATGGATTTACCAAGAATCTGTATATGCTGAAAGATAAGGAATTCCTTTTCGGGTTCTCATTTTATAAAGTATTCGACTTTAGAAATATTAAAAGAATATTTTGAATTGCAGAGAGAAACGTTTCTGAGATATACGCGCTTAAAGAAGAGGACTTTTTACTGCAATGAATTAATTCATAGTCTTAAAAAATGCATTTTTCTCTTCCAGTCTCCTTTACTAAATATAAATAACTGTTATAATAAATATTTCTCATTCATTACGGATTGTAATACAGTTTAAACATAAATTATTTTAGTAAAGGAAAGCTACTTTTTGCATGATTATTGAAGATTTCTGGTCAATTTCACTTGCATTTGGTAGATTTCTGAAATTAAATGAGATGAACAAATGACAATTATCATATTGCACAATTTAAAAGACTATAACAAATGGACATTTCAAATTTTAGCGGCAATATTTTAGAGATACAGGCGCACTTTAAGTAAGTGAATTTTAATCAGCTTAGTTAAATATCCTAGGAAGTACGTGTAATTAGCCAAAAATCTGTACGAGAATGAAGAAAATGGAATTCTTTTACAGTTTCAGAATACCAAAAAACATATTGACTAGCCAAAATTATGGAATCAAATATTTGGTAGTAGATCTGTATTAGTTAATTATTAATACTCTGAAGTTTGGTATGGTTTGGGTACAGGTAGATTGCAGAAAAAATCATTTTCGGAAAAATATCATTTATTAGCTTTTTGTTCCAGACCGACGATGTTTTCTCAAACACTTTAATTTCCTTTGCTGCCTAACTTTCCCTTTCCCATATGTATCATGGCGTATGTATCATCAAGCCATTTGTTAGGGAAACAACCCCAGACCCCTTCCCCTAACATCCTGTTTGAATGCACGTAATCCTTCATTGACATAATTCGAATCAGGATAGATTGAGCGATGGGAGAGATAATTGTCCTGATCCCGGGAGCCATGGATGGTGGTTGACAAGAGATCCTTTGTTGGCGGAGCAGATGTCCTGTCCTCTTGCGTAGCTCCAATCTCGATGACAATCAACAGCCTCCTCCCCTTCAATCCACTGCCAATCCTGGCATGTGTTAGCCGGCTACTTATTTGTGGCATCCTTTGTCCCGCCTCTTCCGATCTTTAACTCCCTCCAAGTTTGTGCTCCTGATAATAATAATTAGAAGCAATAGTGGCGGCTTGTGTATCAGAACAAAATAACAATAACATGATGAATAATAGATTCCCATTGTTAAAATGTTCTAAACCTGGCGCAAGTGTGTTAGCCAAGTCCAATAATAATATATCTGATTTATGTACGTAGATGAAGAAAATTATGATCATGTCACAAGTGGCAGGCAAGACTATTTAATTCCTTCAAATTTTACTCATATAAAACCACTGTTTTTGTAGTCACCGGGAAGAAACACCAGCCATCGAAAAAACTTCCCCGGGTTAAGAAAAATCAAAACTATAATTATAATACTTAGCCTAGCGCACTATAAAATCAAAGTTAATCCAAGACCTTAATGATCTTTCTACACTATTCAAATAATAATATTAACGATAATTTTAATTTTTTTTTATTTTAAGTTTACGACTCTTGCCCCACAGTATCCTTTAAAATACAGCACTCATTCCTGTCGAACAGAACCGTTACCTAGGACTACATTTAGACAAATGACTGACTTAAAATCCTCATATAAGACCGAAAGGAAATGAAAGTGTTCGTCGATCCCGACTATTGCAATACTTAGTGGACAAACCGCCTAAGCTTCCAAATCATTACAAAAGACTCATTTACAAGACTATAATAAGGCTGTCTGGACTAACAGAGTTCAGATTTTGGACTCCACTACACTATCAAATCGAATTCCTCTGGTATCCAATACTTACAATCCAAAATCCTTAATGCTCGTTACTTTGTCACAAATCAGGCCATCCATCAGAACCTGAATGTTTCATATTTTACCGATTTGGCCAAAACCAGATACCATTTCTTCCGTGATAAACTTGCCAACCACTTGTCCCAACCAAACCCACTTGTTCCTAACTTGGGTTCTCCTTCATTACCTAATAATCCTAGGCGTCTGAAAAGAAGATGGCCTCGAGTTGTTATCCTCTAGAAATGTAACTGGAGTTCTATCAATGGGTAGATTCTGCACATGTCTGTATCATACCACTGTATAACTAACATCAAATTTACGTTTTGTATACATTTTTAATAGAATTATAAATATCAATAAATAAATGTTTACGACTGTGCGTAATGGTGCCGGTCCAAATCTGGGTGAACCCATGAAATAAATTCGACTGTGGCCATTATCTATCGGGTAAACAGCTATTTCCTAATTGAGACATATATTAGTAGTAAAAAAGAACAAGTGCTTCACAAAAAAAAAAAAAAAAAAAAAAAAATGCACAATAAACAGGAACGTGTGACATGGCGGTTATAGATAAAAGAAAAAATGTGATTCGATGTCATTTATTTGAAGAACGCCTTACGTCAGTGACTCAAGGGGTTTCTACTCTCAACGACCTTAACGATAGTTGAGTGAGACCCGGTCAGCTACTCGCAGTTGGATTTCTTCTCCGAACAGAAATCTCTTGTCACATCTCAATGTAAGCAGATAACTCATTAAACCTCACGTTATCTAAGCTAGTGATAACCAGGTTGACTACAGCATACATTCAGTCTAGAAACCAATGCCGTACCTAAATCTATACTGTTCAGACCATCATTGTGTAAAAACCAAAAATATATAAATAAATAAATGTTTTCTGGCAGTTGGCCAAAAGAGTAAAAAATGTTTTCAGATATTCTTTGGTGACCCACAAGTGAAAAACTGAAGATCAGAAACCGACTGGTTTAGTTTGTATGTACTTTTTTTTTATTATTATTTTTTCAAGAAAACTTTAACAATAATACTATTATTATACTTATTAGTGATTATGACTTTTTTTATTTCCATAAATGCTAAATGCTTAAGTGCTTCAAGAAACAACATAAGTCAACCTTGTTTTTTTTTTTTTAATCTAGGCGGTTATTCAAATGAACGATTCATTTATCATTATTTATTAAAATAGGCTACATTATTTGTTAAAAAAAAAATTAAACATATCCTTACTAGCGAATGTAATATTTTAAGAAATAAATATAATTATAAAAGAAGTTAAATGAAACGACAACATAAATATTATAGTATGAATTTTTCTTTAAATAGAAACTGACAGAGGGAAAAGAAATTGCAGAAAAAGATGGTTGGTAAGGGATTGACATGGTTATCGGATTGAGGGAAGAAAGACAGCTATTGAGGAGGAGGGGGATATTTTCTCAAATGGTCCTGTTTTATTTCAGACAAGCCTTATCTGATCCCATCCTACAGCGACAAACACAAAACGATACCCCTTTTTCAACAACTTTAGGATTCAGAACATTTCTTTCATCCTTCTCAGCCGCCAACAAACGAATACACTTAGCTCAAAATATTCGAAGTACATGTTTTCAATTAATCGTGAAGTAAAAAAAAAATCATAACTATACATTATTGTGAGCAATTAACATACATCGATACCGCATCAATTCATACGGCAATTAATGTTATATTAATTTTAAAATAATAATAGTCATTTCTAGGGGAAAACGTTTAAAATATAATCATTTGGTTGAATAACAAAAAATATAAAAATGTGTGGATTCAGTCAAATCCAATAAAAGTTATGACGTAAATAAAATCTTTATGCAAATTTTTAAATTAACAATTGTAGAGTATATTTTCAAATATATATTAAAAATTCCCATCACCATAAAATAAATGCTCATATACTGGGCGTTCTTGGAGGAAATGTCACTTATAAAAAGTTCTCTCTATGGTCTTGAAGATTTCACAGTTTTTTCCCACTATTCTGACTTCACAATGAATTTCCTATAAAATAGCAACCGTTTTAAAGGAAAAATTCTCATCTTTACTCGACCGTAGCAACCAAAGTAAAGTAAACCAGAAAGAATAAATAATTTCAGGAAATACTAAAAAAAGAATTTGTTGACCTATTTTACTGATATCATCATTATTTTTTTTAAGTAAGTGACCCTCCAATCCCACATCACCACCCTTGAAGAATGGGGCCAAAACTGGAGGATTAAAATAAATCCCACCAGATCAGATGAACGGTGCAGCAGTGCATAAAGCAGGAATAAACAAATAATTATTTATATATTAGATATATTGAACCTGAAGCTCGAGCGTGTATAAAGTCGGTTGACTTAAAACTTGTTAAATTAAGATTTTAAATATAAACATTTATATTATAATTAAATGTTTGACCTAAGTGAATATGAAGAAGAGGGTCAGGGCTGCTGTCATGGAGAGCAAAATATTGTCCATTGTAAACCTTCACTAATCAACACATCCCAGATGAAAACGTGCAACGCGGGTCAAAACCTCGGCAATCAATGATTCTTCTTCATAATCGTAGGCTTGACCATCTTAATTCCAGCTCTGGCTGAAATAAGGACACAAAACTAAAGAAGCAACCCTTCCATCTTATCCAACATACTTACACCATTTGTTGACCCCAAAGCCACTCCCTAACTTTATACCATCCTTGAAATGGCACAGAAATAGAATAAATGGGACGGGTGAGCGAATTAAAATTCTTGAGTTCGAGGTGGCTGCCGGTACGACATAGTTCTTAGGGCGCTTTTGGAGAGGGAATGTTTTTTTAGGTTGGTCGGGCTCTGTGAAGAAGAGTCCGAAACGCGAAGGTGACGAATCCGGCTCCTAATAGGAGATATTTTTTTAAGACCGAAGCAAGTCCGGAGGGAGTCGGCCGGAAAATATTTCTTCTACAAGCCTACTCGATGACGATTGAAATTTCTCAGTACCCTTTAACGGAAGCATAAAGTAAATAATAAATTTTAAAAAAACAGAAAACAACAACACTGACATGGAAACACCAGTGAGGTACTGATCGCTACCTACAGTAGAACGACATTAAACTAATCTAAATTTTCTAACTGACAACATATTACTGGAATTCAGGATCTCCTTAAACTCTCTTCCTTATTCCCTACTAAAAAAAAAAAAATGATAAAAAGCCGAATAAGGCATCTTAAAAATCTTGACAAATTATCGTTTCAATAATTGAAAGCCTGAGAGTTATGCACATTTCATCAACTAATCGAGGTAAATACTCTGCTGATGGAAAAGGATCTAACTGAAAAATTAACGTCACTAATTAAAAATACTAACTACTTAATTACTGGTACGCTAGTCCAGTCCACCAGTAATGTAGCTGAGAGAAAGGCGCTGGGATCTCGGAATTCTGCCTTGCCACTCATATGGGAGGCGAGGCTGGTTCGAGGATCCAACTGAATATAAATACTGTATATGGGTTAGATTGTGCTCCACAAGATTTATTTTGTTTTTAATTTGATTGATTTATTTTAATCTTCTTAACGTCAATTGTTTATTTATTTGTCAACTTAGTTTCAAATTAATACTTATTTTATTTTTATTTTATTTATTTATTTTTCTTATTTTAGTTTTATCTTTTCTATGTATAAATGGTGTGATTGAATATTTACAGCTCTAATACTCATTACCCTTCAGTGCGGCACATTGTATTATTTCTTAATAAAATATATTATTAAAAAAAATGGACTAAAGAAACCTCAAAACGTGCATTTCCATCGAAAACTCTAATTATTCGAAATTTAGCTTACTTCGAATACTTCTCCTCACTATATACTCCATATATAGGTTAAGTTAAAGTAAAAAGTAAATAAAAAAAAAGCTTAAAGCATACAGAAACTCAAACTGACAAAGAATGTAGAATGGAAATTATAGGGAGAGAATGTCTGGTTCTTAAATCAGCCTATAATAAAACCTTTTTTTTTTGTTTCCTTTACGAGGGTCATTTAATTAATTCTAATGTAATCTAAAGCAGGGAGTTGGTTTCTTTAAAAAAATGCTAATAGTGAATGGGAGAGAGGGACCACACTAAATCAAGTATCATTATAAATGAAGATTAGAAATAGCTCGGCGGTGAGGCGAGGAAAAAGAAAGAGAGTGTGAAGTGTAAGAGATAATGTTAATGAAGCTGTGATAGGCTGTCGAGGATTTGGAACCCCACTGGGCGGGAACAGACCCCTGCCTCTCCGGCCACTCTGGTCCATATACACGAGTCAGTCTTCTTATTAACCACTTCTACTCGCCCCATATTTCCGATACCTCATCTACGACACGAACCTACAACGGTTGGATACTTTATGACCGCCTTTCCGATATAAACGGCCCGGGAGACGACGCCTGACCACACTCTTATTAAGCGATTTGTCATCGACAGGGTGCCATAAGTTATTTAAATACGAAATTAAATCTGATCACTCCATATTAACAGTTGTATCAGACAACTCGATAAGGGTTAAACAGTCTAACAACGCCTACGGGCAAGTCGTCCTAACATGGGCACCCTCCTTCCGACATACTATTCAAAATAAAACTCGATGACACAACACATGCTTAATAGGCTGTTAAACAAGTTTTAAAAAGCTATAAAACCCACTTTACACTGCAATGAAGATATTTTACGTATTTATTCCATATTTATAAATACTATGTATAATCTACAAATACTCGGAATCTACATTTAAAGTTGAAATTCTTCAAAACATTGAACAGTAATGTATCATATAAATTCCTAGAACTTCCATTCATGATAATTTTTTAAGTCAGCACAGCCTCCGTAATATATGCAAAAATCGAAAAAAAGTAACATCTACAGCTCCCATAGATCCTCTCAACCTCCTAGGAGTAAGCATTTTTAGTGTGATAACTTCCTAGGTATTAAAATAAAAAAGTAGAACTTGATTTAAGTCAGTTAGTCTTAATTTTATGAATAAAGATTATTTATGTGACCTTGTAATGAGACCAAATCAGAAAAGAAGTGTACCGCGATCAAGAAAATACTAAGGCCATAAGAGAGTGATTAATATATGACAAAAACGTCTAGAGACAGCATCTGAGAAATTGACCAATTTACGAGGATAAATTGGACAAGGACATATTTATTAATATAAAAATAAATAAATGAACATTTAGAAATGAAAGTTAATAGAAAATAAATTGAGCATCTTGTAAAGGACATGAATAGCTTAATTATTATCTAAGGTACTTACAATTGTTTTCTTTTCTATATCAAATCGCTGTCTTACCTGAAAGAAGTTTAAAATGTAGTAAATAAATGAAAATATAAACATTAATGAAAAAGTACAATAATTGAAAGAAAATAATCTCAGTTACAATAAATTTTCTTGACTTCTTCACGAAGAGAGTCACGGTTCTCAAGAAAAGAAATATTTTCTGTTTTGTAGCATAGAATATACTAAGCAATAGCAATACTGTCAATGTTCATCTTTTTTTTTTTTATGCTAACTTACAGTAGTCCGTTTATTTATTTTTTTTTTTTAACTTTCATTCAACTACATACCAAGAACTATTGCGATCGTAAACAATTTCAGATTCCAGTTTTCGACGTTTGAGGTTCCTTGAGTCAAAATAACCAAGTATCGGCAATGGGGGGAGGGGGTGGTCAGCCAAGCTCAAAAAACGAAAATTCCCACGAAATCGAAATTACATATTTAAGGGGGGGTATGTGTACCAGTGAAGTGAAAGCAACCTTTTATGTAAAATCGACTAACCGGAAGTGTCACTTTATAGAATCGATTTTTCACATTTTTCCGATTTTCTCAAAAATGATTTTGATTACACTTCGTATATCAATGTAGAATTAACTGTTCTTTAATCTCTGATAGGTCTTATTCATTTAGTGAAATAGTCTGACAGGGATTAAATGCGGATTTTTTAAAAGATCTTCCTCTAAAGTACTTTGAATTTTTTTTAATTAATTGACCAATTCATTTTAGCTAACAATAAAAAATGAAAAATAAGAGGTATGAAAGGATTTATTAATTAACTTAAAAAGAAGTATTAGTATTAGCTCCAGGTGAAAAACACATTTCTAGAAATACTATAAGTAAAGTTGGAAAGCCAATGATTTATAAAAAAATAATATTGTCATGGAAGGTAATGAAGAATAAAGAAAAAAAGCGTGAAAAAAGTCAGTTTTGGGTTTTACTGTCCTAGTTGTGTGTGAGTTAGTTTTAGTTCTAATTTCACTAACTCTACATATAAACTTCTGAGTTGACAGGATAAGCCCATAAGATCATTCTCAATATTTTTAGTAGTGGTTCTATAACAATTTACTATAAGCATTCAATAATACTGAAAGTAAATTTTATTAAACTGGTATATATTTTTTTATTTAATATTTTATTAAACTGGTGTAATTTCTGGCATATTTTTGGAAAGCAAAATGTTAAAATTTTGTTACAAGAAATAATGATAAAAATATTTTTTCCCAAAAATTGTTAAAATTGGAGTTATTCGGTTTGTCTACTAAAAAGCTTATTTGTACCGGAAAGTAGTAAATATAAAAATATCTGTTCTGAAACTAACTAAGAATAGTATCAACTTTTAAGTAAATTGGTAAGTGAAAGTTTTGTGATACTTAAAAAAAATTATTTTGGCTCAAGTTCTTCATTGATGACCATGCAACCCCAAAGCGAGATGTCAGGATTCATTTCACGGGTCCGCTGTGACATAAATTTTGAAAGAGCAAGGTGGGTATCAAACTCACAACGTTCTGAACCAAGTGCTTTAGGAACCTTTCCGCAACGTGCACAGCTTTCAGATAAGGAAAGGTTGGTTTTAATTTCGTAGCGGTCCCATGAAATGCAAACTTGACCCCTTCCTCGCCATGGTAAAAATAGGTTGAAAACCTGCAGATAACCCTCGTCTGGATATCAGGAATGGCTAAACCAGGCAGGGGGTAAACAAAAGAAAACTTTTAGTTCTCGTCCGGTCCCTTCATGTTTGCTGTAATTTTTATACTTCACTTTTTCTCTGTTGAAAAACGTATCTCCACATCGTACGATGTATAGAGTAGAAAAACCTGAAGACTGAAAAACTTGAAGTAAAAAAACCGTTTATGAAACAGAGTATTTCGTTCTAGTTCTAACCAGACAAGAAGAATGAATTCCATATTGGAACTGCTCCAGCTGCCTGTACATTTACCTTCCAGTAATCGAAATCACAAACCGTTCAGTATTAGCCAGCCACCGGCCCAGATCTGACCACAATAAACATGAACTAACGGCAAATCGGCAATGCTCCGAAGGGGCGGCTCTGCCAAGCGTGTCCCACGTTCTGCCCTCGCTACCGGCTTTATAAATAATTAATTCTTCCAATGCTAAGCAGCGTATCCACTGGACACGACCTCCCCCGCTCAGGTATAGCTCAATTCAGCCTTTGCCGGGAGCCGCTACACGCTGCCATCTAATCGAGTCCTACCGTCGATTGAGTTCCAATTGTTTACACGAGCACATTACCAGAAGCGGTTGTAGACAATCAGTTTGTGCAGCCAGGATAACTAACTAGTTGTGAATTCAAAAATGGTGCGCTACAATGAGAAATATTTGGACTAAACACTTGGAAAAGGAATGAAAATGACTCAATGCACAAAAGATAGTGTTGAAGTGAACTTCCTAATTTGAACCTACATTCCGAGCAATGGACACCAACTAGAGCTACATTATAAATTAACTATAGGAAACAATACAAAACCTAGCTAAATCACACTATTGAGATTTTTTATATATCTATAGCTGCATTAATATGTATAAAGGATTTAAATCTATATTCTTGATTTTTTAAAAGACGAATAAAAGAGTTCATAACATTTTGTATAAAAATGCACTCATCCAATACAGTTTTAACCAGGATATTATCAACAATTTATGTTGTGAATTAGAAAAAGTATCATATTTAATCGCAATAAAGATACTAAACTTACTTGTGGAAAAAGTGTATTTTCTCTTTAAAGAAGTGTACATCCATCCATTGGTCATACATAACTTTCCAAGTAATAGATTTGTTAGATAGATAGATTGAACGAACTTGATTTATGACTGTCAGAATGCTTATGACTACATTATTGGGCAAAGAGGAAGGTACCTACCATGGAATATAATTTAATAACTGGACGATTTCTTTAAGTATTCATCAAATATATTATTAGGCTATACTTCATAACATAAAAATACCTCAATAATCACTAGGTTAAGACGAGCGAAACCGATTCAAGGATAGATTAGCAATTTAATGAATTTCTGTATAAAATGAGCGATGATTTTATACTTTAAATAGTATTAATAAAGATGCTGATGGTAGCCCAAGAATCCCATTTAGTCAGCCGATCAGAACGCGGCACGAGAGGCTCACTATAAATATCAGATATACGATGGAATAATTAATTACTCATTCCTATTTACATAGCGAACATATCTCCATCACATGTAGACTTTGCAAATAGCATATACGAGGGAGTAGAGAGTTTGATTGAATTCCTTAAAGGTATGAAGGAAACTTGTTTCTTGCTTTTGATAGGTGTATTTCCAATTCTGGTAGCGCTTATAAGTGTAAATTACAACGTTTATAACGCCATATACGCCATATATAAACTTGTTTTTATAAATGACATTCATCAATGACAATGATGTAAACTAATAATTGATATAATATATAAAGTATAATGTATACTATTAAATCTAAATAAATTTATTATTTTGTAGGAAAATAGCCCAAATGGCAGTCAATAAAGGTATCAATAAAATAGTACAACAAAGTTATTTATTGTTAAGCAATGTTTCACTCCACTTTGTAGGGCTTTGTAAGGGATATATGAAAAAGAAGATAAAAACATTGTAAGAATTGATAGAAAATTATTTTATATATTTTATAAACAAAATATATAAAATAAATACTAATAATAATTTAAGGAAGTATACATATAGGTGAACTAGAAACTAGTTACTAATAAATATAACCAAGTGTCATAGAATCCTGAATACAGGTCTAAACTAATAAATTGTAGAAAAATACTAGTTAGAACTAGTTATAAATATGGTAAAGAGGTAGGTGTAAAAGGAAAACAGATAGGTGAAGTAAATATGGTATAAGAGAAATATTAAGAAAATAAGTAAAAATAACAGATAAACAAAGGGGGAAGAACCTGTCAGATTGAAACAAAGATGACAACTCGCAAGTTGGGAACCGATAGCCAGGAAAAAAAATCACTACTTCTCTAACCCTTAAGAAGGGTAAGATTTTTTATAATAAATAGATGGGTAAACTGGCTAAAACATCTATTCTCTTGTCTAATATTGGAATAGGGAAATATATGAGATAAATGTAGATGTATAAGATATTACATAAAGTATATAGAGAGAGACAAAAAAGTTTAGGTAGATACATTGATAATAATAAATAGTTTTTTTCTACTATGTTAATACCTTTATTGACCACCCGGACTATCTTCCTATTCTTCTTCCAACATAAATTTATTATGTTATTGTATTTCAAGAATAACCCTCCAAGATGTAACAATGTAACAGTTCAACATGAAATAGGGTAGAAGGTTGACTGCAAAAGTATGATAACCTTAATAACAATGTGAAACAAATATTAAAAGATTATATGAACTAAAACTAGCTGGTTCATATGAATAATTCACAAAATAAACTGGTGTCATCGAATGGTAATTTGGAAAAAAGTATTTCTTAATAAGA
>NW_027115007.1:1379154-1405762 GCF_000696795.3 Halyomorpha halys
ATATATCAGTCTAAATATTCTTATAATGTCTTTGACAGAATAAACTTCCAGCAAAATAATATTAGAAGTGAAAAAGTCATTTACTTGTAGGCACAATTAATACAAACAAAATAAAATTAAACTGCACTCATAATATGGAAAGTTTACATAATTCGGCTTTCTCGAAATAAAATTAACAAATATATACTTTTTATTATAGGAATAGATTAAGCGCTCTCTACTTTTTCCGATTCAAACTATTTTTTTTTTATTCTTTAACTATTCATCAAATTATTTAATACTCAGTATCTATCCATTATTGCTAACAATGCGACCTTATTATTTATTTCTTATAAGCAAAATTAAAGGTACTTTAGAAAAAGATTTTTTTTTAAATTTTTATTTAACCCCTGTCAGACTTTTGTAATGAGGATAAGATCTACCAAGTATTAAAGATCAATTAATTATATATCCATTTAACGAGTTTAATCAAAACTGTTTGAGCCATTTTGGGTGAAATCCTTAAAAAATCGATTTTCTAAAGTTCTGTAACATCCCAACCATACACAAACCTTGTATATGTAATTTCAGTTCCTAAGGACTTTTAGTTGAGCTAGAATGTTCAAACACGGACACATCTATCATTTTGCATGACTTGGACTCAAGAAACCTCAAAACAAGTATTAAGGAGGAGCAGCAAAATAGGTTCAAGAAATAATATTTATAGGTTCTTCTCTTTTTTTTTTTTTTTTACAAAAAAAGCCTTTTGGAGCATCGTTTCAAAACAATTTTTATTTTTCCTCTATCTTCATTAACCGAGAAAGGGGTGAATGAAACCAGTGATCGGCCACCAATTTGAAATAATAGGCAGTTGGAAAACAAGGTTATTTTTTCAATTAGGATTAAAGGTAATCTACAAAATACAAAAACCTCAAAAAAAAAAAAGGTTGTTAGGCAAGATAAAGAAAAACCTTTGCCCTAAAATAGTTGTGAAATATAATGACAAAATAAATGAGAAAATATACTCTTGGTGAAAGTGATATAAATATAATTTTAATTATATAGTTGAATCGTTCATTTTAATACAGTGACACATCGTAGGTGCAAAGTCCAAGTAGCGTGTCTACTAATTTTTTAGACTAATTTGAGAATATTATTTGAATAATGGTGGCAGATTTGAGAGACCAGATAATTAATACTTCCAATATTAATTAATTGATCATTTTGCATATTTAATTAGTGATCTCATATATCCAGTTAGGTCTTTTTGGTATAGCGAAGAGAATAAAAAACACGCTACAATGCTACAAAATCAGAGATAGTAAAATTTACAGATACGCCACTATGACTTGCTGGCTGGAGGATCAGCTATTTATTTATAATCTATTTAATTTATTTTATGTACATAAACAATAACATATAAACAGAATGCCATCATAATTGTAATTAGAATTTGCAAAATTACACAGTTTTCTAATGACACATAGAAATATGTACCAGATATATATATATCTGGCTTGTAATTGGGATACAAAGGCTAAACTGTGCAAAGGTTCAACACAAAAGGTTGAAGATGAGCCATAATATTTATATAAGAAAGGTCATGAGAGCTGAAGCTGCATTATAATGACGACGACATGCTGTCGGCAACTTCAGAGCGGCCAAAGCGCGGAATAAAAAACATGATCACACCTAGCAAGGAAGACCTGTTCCTGTTACCTTAGTAGCAGCTAAGGATAAGACCACCCTGGAGGATTTTTCAATAAACATTTTCCGGGGGTCTCCAGTCTTCCAATTTATCGCGTTAAAATTGGTAGTATTTTCAGGAGTAACTGTAAACAACAGTATTTACTTAAGAATTTGCACTAAATTGATCTTTTAAACAGAAAATATTGCAACATGTCACCACTTGTTTTAAATTATTTTTTTTCTAGACCAAGACTTCCATTGGAGTCCGATACTATCTAACCATGGTTGGGGGTCAAAGTTTTGTGGGACCGCCACTCAATGAAAAAAGTCAACGCACCAGGCCGGATTCGAACCGGCACCGCCAATAGACATCAAATTGGTAAGACTGTGTCTTAACCATTGAGCTACCATCCGCTATATAGCAAAAAAATAAACCTTGAAAAACAAGAATAAATTGTTTTTCTTTCACAACGCTGTATAGAACACTATTTCTATTAAGATCTACTACATTAAATCAATTTTCTTAAATTGAACAAACTAAGAACTTACCTGAAAGATATTTATCTGTAGTCAAATTTGTATTCAGGCATAATCTATCGAACCGTCAGTCCGATTTTTATAAATTCAATACACTTATATTTCGACATCACGTCGGATATAGCTCAAATATCGACGAAATTTGGAGACGAGTGTTAAATGGGGTAATTTGAATTTCATCATATATTCTCAACAACTTACACTTACACGTGAGTAAACATATTTTCTTTGGCACAGCTAGAGTGAAAAAACATCTTAAACGAATAGATCAAATTTTAGAGGTAAGTTAGGAATTAGTGTTGAAATAATCTAGTGTAAATTTTTTTAAAAAATCCATTCCCTACTAACACATGCTCAAATGAATTTCCTTAATACATATATATTTCAAAAATGGCTTTAACCGAACGATTCTCAAACGAAAAAACATAAACCTTTAAATTCAGGTATTTACGTAACCAATAGAAATGTATAGGAAAAACATAATTATAGAAAAAGAAACTAAACAAAAAAAAAATGTGGATGCAGACGAAAAACATTAGGTGTTGTACGCGCAACACTCAACTTTCACTTACGGTTGAAGTTTTCACTATTTTTGTTATTTTGGGGGAGGGGCATATAATGACCAGGCAATTCGAAAAATTATGAACAATTTTTTTAAAATTTTTCTATTGCTATGAAAATTCATATTTTACGATTTCTCGAAATGGGAATAACAAATATAAATGATGTCCCTGTCAAGAATCATTAGTTTAATAAAAGATAACGAAGCCGTAATTCAATCGGGAAAGATCGGGCGATCTCGGTTTATCCCGCTAGAATTGGATATTTATATTTTTCCTTAGATTATTAATAAAATTCTTTAATAGTTTTTATTTATCCATTGTTTATAATAGCTATAATTGAAAACTAGTTATTTTATTTAAATGAACAAAATTAAAGCTACTATATAAAGTTACCCTTATATCTTTATAAGACTCAGCATTTAAGCCCTATTATACTATTTCAATGAGAATAAAAGAATTCTGGTCTTAAAGATCACTTAATCTGTCATAGATTCACTGAGTTAAATCAAAATAATAAAAGTTGTTTTCCAGAAAACCGAAAAAATATGAAAAATCGATCCCATACCATGTCAGTTGAATTTATCAAGAAAGTTTCTGGCACATTCTCGGCTAAAATATGTAATTTCAGTTTCGTAAGATTTTTCGTTTCTGAGTTTGGCTGGTCAAAAGACACAAAAACCATTTTGCAAGACAAGGTTTTTTAACTCAGAGAAACTCAAAACGTATTTTCGTCGAATGCTGAAATTCGAAATTATGCACAAATGCAATACTTTCCCTCAGTATATGTTCTTTATATAGTTAAAAGAAAGTAAAATACAGTAGTAACAATGTATAAAGTAGAAACAATGAGGAAGCTACACATACTTACCTATGTAGTAGGCAGACGGCTTTAAATAATTTCTTACATTTGAAAAAAAAAAAAAAATGGAGACGTCTCAATCTTCAAAAAACATTTCGTCATACAGTCTGTAGAGAATCTTAGTGATAAAGCTTAAATATTATTTTTCGAGTTAAAACAATCGAACAACGCAAGAATGACTCCTCCTTTGCAGTTGGGAATATTTGTGTCAACACCTTTCATGTATAATTGAACGCCATGAAAAGAGTACAAAATTAATGTATTTTAAGGGTGGCTTGTGAGTAAATTTTGGTCGGATATTTAGTAATATCTAGAATAAAAATTAAAAGAAATAAATATAAGAGAAGTTGGTTTTATCTGATCTAGTTGATATTTAAGTATTTGCAAAAGTTTGAAACGCTACTTTTACCTATAAAGAAAAAAACAGAATAAATCACTCTCAGAAATTTTAAAACGGTTGTAGACTTGGTAATTTGACACAAATAAACAAGTTTATTTATAACAATAAAGCTCATATTCAAAACAGTAAAATTATTTGTTCTTGTATTCAATATAATATAGACAGATATATTATATCTATATACTACACCAGATATATAACTATGATATATACAAGTAAGATAGTACTCATATTGAATAAAAAAGTTCTCATACAAAACATGATGATGAGGGCGTTTAAACAATTACAACAAATGATAGGACCATCTAGGATGTGAGTTCTGTTGTAATCCCTTACCACCTCAAGACCAGATGACATCCGATTCTCTTGAACATAGCAATGCCGATAAGAAATGCAGGGGCACTATCCATTAACACTGGCCGGCAAAAGGAGGCGACCGCTGATTGTGCTTAATGATGACTAATTGGCCGGCAGCTACCGCACCTGACGCAATGCGACCCCAAAAAAAATAAAAACCAACAATTTATTGGCCCTCGGAGGTTTCTTCTTCACATTTTAGAAGGTTCTAAACTGGTCCCTCCCAGCCACGATTTACGCCGTCTGCGGCGAGACGTAAAAATTCAAAAAAATTCCCTCAGCATTTAGGGACCTTATAAGGATTTGCGTCGTAAAGGCGTCTATTCGACTCATTAGGGCCTCCGGTAGTCGGGAACGAAATGGCGAACCATTATAAAATTTTATAATCACTGTAATTTAATTTTTAATGGATTTAAAATCGCAATTGAAGGGCCCTCTCTAGGTTCTAACTGCAAAACTTTACAAAACGAGTTTTCAAATAAAAAAGTTATCCAACCCCTAATCTGACTATTGCAAGCAATAAATCACTCCTCGATTCATAATGATTCCTCTCAATTTATGCTAAAAGTTTAAATATATTGGTCAAAAGCAAAACTTTTTTTATACAATCTTGAAAAATATAACTAACCTAAATTCATTCACTTCAAAGATAATGGTAAAAGCGATATAATGCAATAATACCGAAACCAGCGTGTAAATTTATAGACATTCAGAGATCCCAGATGCATAACAAACGAACATTATATTTTCGTTTATATGGATAGACAGAAATAGGTAATTTCTTAGATGATATATGCATCAATAATTTGTTACATGTATAATATACCAAAAAATTCATATTTCTTGCGTTTTGGGGCAAAAATATATAATTTTGATCATAATTTTTTTTTCTGCAGGATAAATTGAGGATTTTAGTAGCTGAAAGCTTGCCCAGTGCACCAAAAAAAAAAAAAATAAAACTTAAAATAAAGAACTAACGGGGATGATAAAATAAAACAAAGTAATTTTAAGACTAAAATACAAACTTATTTTTAAACAGATCTTAATGTTTATAGACTAACTGTATATTAAATATCATCTAACTTTTAAAATTAACAATAAAAAAATGAATGAAGGATAGCGGCCCAAGCAAATAATTTGAAATGCAATTAAAATGTATCAATTTTTTTTTAACACACTGAAATTTTAAAATTAGCCGAAGGAAACCAAAAACTATGAGTGATAATAAGAATCAGATGAAGTGTTAAATATTTATTGGTAAATCTTCTTAGAAGTTGGGCCAGCAATAAATAATCCTTTAATTATTCCAAACCAGAAAGAGAGCTGTCGACAGGGACTGCATTAGAATTACTTTTCAACCCCATCTAAGAGCCATTTGCATTTTATAATTCTCCATCATAAATTACAATAGCAAATATATTTCTCAACTGAAAAACAGTACTTTTATTGTGACATAGACTAGTATTAGTTTGTAAATACCAGTCAATAAATAGTTATTTATCGTAACGAAAGAGTTAAGGGCATTTATTTGCAATTAAAGGGAAACAAGAAGTAACTGTTAATTGTTAATAACTTCTTCATTTACGAAAGGATTTGTAAAATATCAACCAATATCCTCTCTAATATAACAATCATAATTATTAAAATGATATGATATACATAAATTGTTTATATGAAGTATACATTTTTTGAGAGAAAATCAGTTTTTTACTGATAAGCAATACCATCTGCCACACTGATGTACGAAAAGGATTAGGTATTACAGGCTAAAAAACAATCAAACGTAAAATAAACTAAGGATATGAAATTAATATAAAATAAAATTATATACCGGAACAAGAATAAAAATAAAATAATACGAATTTTAAATAAAATTATAAAGGTATGCTACAAAACGAATGCTGTGGCGAGATTTCTCTAGAATCATGTGATAATTTAAAAAAATAAAATTATTTATAATGAGTATAATAATTATTATAATTTTATTACTAATTTTTTTCGATCATACAGCGTAAGTGAAGATGTTTTCTTTAATTTAATTTATTTTAAGTAGACATAATCTTTGGAATTTTAAAAGTTATTCTTTTTTTTATTTTTGTTAAATTTTTATTTATTAGCTAACCTAAATATTTAAGATTTTTTAAAAACAAATTTGAGTATTTTATCACTTGTGAGAAAGACACTAAAACTTTTTGTTTTTTGTATAACATAATAACTGTTTCTTAAATAATAAAAACAAATATATTTAACCAATAGCTTAAGTTTATCGAAAAATTAAGAAACTTTAATAAAAGTATTTTTATATACTTTCCAAGCATAAAACACAGACTTCCTGAAAAATTCAAGATAATAATCAACTTAAAATTGTTTTCAGCACAAATATTTTGGAAGTTGTTGTAAAAGTTTAAGGCGAGTTCTCCGAGGTTTTGGATATCCCCAAACAATTAATTTAACAAGAATTAGAAATGATCGAGCGAAATATAGTTCAGGCGTTATTAGGATAGTGATAGAATTCTGTTGTGTCAAGTTTTATCAAAATCCAATGGGTTCGGAGTGATTTGACACGCAATGGTCCTGTAGATCCTCTATGATCATAATCTCTATTTAAATCAATGGGGAAACTATTATCTAATGTTTTAAAGAATAACATGTAAAATTTTGACTGAAGGAACTGTTGACTTTAATAAATAGAACTTAGATCAGATTTACTAAATGTATTATAATGTAAAGTTGTAAATAGCAATAAATAAATAATAATAATAAAAAATAGAAAATTTAGGATTAACCACATATTTGCAGAAAAATTCTATATTAATTATTTACACCGAATTAAGGAAGGTTAGGTTCCAAATCTCATCAATTATAAATAAAATTTTAATTATTTTTTAACGGAAACAAACAATTAAAGTGATATTCGAAGACTAAAACTGTTAGGATATGTGGGGGATTCAAACAATTATCGTACTGTGTAATTAAGTATCAGATAAAATCCTGGCAGGATATTGAAATATTCGAAAGTAAATTCATATAAATCAGTCCAATCAAACTAATTGATTGGCGATGAAAAAGTAATTGGACCATACCCAACAGGTTTGGTCCCCAGGAATTGGGGGGAGAAGGGTTTGTGGTAGCTCCCGTTCATATAAATGACTGCTGATAAACTAAATTAATAAAGAAAAACATAACGACATAAAAAAAAAAATTAGCCGTTGGCTCCAGCTTTGGAGTGGACAAATATACTTTAATTTAGGACACCCACGAGAGACAAAACTCTATCGCTATCCCACACAAAATCTAATGGGAATTAATTGTTTCTCATAAACCTTGTCAATGTGGTACTAGTATGCATATATTAAACTTTCATTAATATGACACCCTACAAAGTGAATGACCTGATGAGTTATAGTAACTCCCCTCAATTATATGATTGTTCTTGTATTTATATTGTATTACGCAGAGAGGAAGTAAAAGAACAGGTTAACAGATTTAAAAATTACGAAAATATTATAAATTAATATTTGAAAAAATTTATTGACATTTAACATACATTGTTATAGGATTCATATAACAATTTAGAATTCATATAACAACCTTATTAGGGACAGGTGAAACAGTCTTGTTTAATAAGCAATAATAATTAAATATTTTGGATAAAAAGTTGATTTATACAAAATATTTCAATATTCGCGTATTAGTATGAATATTCATAATTCATATTGTGCATAGTAAAATACATTTTACAAAATAAATAATAATAAAAAAAATAATAATTTGAATACAGTAGAGCAGGGTGGAACAGTGGTAAGGCTATATACTACTAACTGTAATGACCTACGTTCGAATTAGGCTGAAACAGACAATTATTTGTTTCGTTACTGTAGCCGTGAGTCAATCATGTGGGTTCTGAAGCCATCCTGAGGTTCATTCAGCCTCCAAGTACCTCAAGTACACCTCAAAGTAGGTGCACTTATGGGAAAATATGGCGGTTGAGCGTGGTCTTGATAAATCACCTCCTTGTGCAACCGTTGTTCTAAAAAGAGCGTATTACAGAGTACGGAAACTCTGATCTATTATGGGTAGTACCGGTTCACATTTTTTGTTATTATAATTATAAATACAGTTAGTTAGTTATATTGTTTAACATTATTAGTTAAAAAAGTAATTAAAAATAAAAATTAATCTAACTAAATTAAACAGAAGTGTAAACAAAACTTTCAAAAAAGTAATAATCCTAATGCTTTGGATAAATAATATTCCATTAGGATAATTACTTCAAAAATGTGGTGGGGTGTGCGCATCACGCAGTTTTCACTTACATGCGTTGAAGTGAAGAGTGGTGGAATCAATTTGAAGTTATCACTATTTTTGTGATTTTCGAAAAAAAGAATTATGAACAACTTATTTTTATTTTTCTGTAGTTATAAAAATTCAAATTTTAATGTGGGAATAACAAATATAAATTTTAATACAACTGGAAAAAGATTACCTCATTCGAATTAGATTTCTCTTCGTTCGAATTAGATTCTTGTTACACAATAAAGTTTATTTTTTGCAGGATTTGGGTGCTCTATATACAAGTTTATACATTTTTAGTTTTTACGGCACGATTATACACATTTTTGTTTTTTTACTACATGTTATCTCGTTTTATTTTTTTTTATTCGATGGAATGTTAGGTCTTGCTAACAAGGTTATCTTGCTATAAAGAATAAAAATCAAGTAAGGCACATGACAAGGAAATCTCTAAAGAGGACTTTAATATTTTAAAATGATTTTCCTGGGTTTTTTATAATGGAATCCTTATTTAAAATGGATGTAAATTTGAATGGCCACAAAATTATTTAATATAAATCTATTTAAATTATGCCAATAAGATATTAAAGCTCCAAACAGTCTCATCGAAAGCCATTTAGTGATCAGAAAGGGGAGCGGAACTCCTGGATTGTAGGCGTGATGATAATCTTAGCAATCAGGTTATTAACGCAGCTGCACTAAATATTCCTGTCTAGGGCGACTAAACAATGCCTTCGAAATAACAGCTCTGCGGGTAATTAAAAAGGAACGGTAATTATACATTATAACGTTTAATCGATTATTCATTATCTAAAGTACACTGCTGGAATTCATAAATAAACTTTACTATGCATCATGCGTGGCTGTTGGAGGAAATGAGGGTCAACCCCCATATTTCTGCAGGAAGCTCTGGTATGAATATTGCTTTTTTTTAAATAAATCAAATGGGTCTTTGTTATCACTTGACAATTTGCTGTCTCCTTGACTTGATTTTTTTTTATTTGTAAAGAAATGAATTTTATAAGTTTTTTTAATTAGAAATTCAATGGTGTGGTCTAAAAGTTTCTAGTATTTTCCCATTAAAAAAATTCAGCAGTTTTACTGTTCCCAGTTAGATATGTTGACAAATTCACACGCGTTGAACGGACCTACGTCGTGTAAGAGAAAAGAAGCATGAATTTATTAATTAGTTTTTGTCACTTTGTTGTAGTTGACTCTAATTTATTATGCAGTTACCAGTAAACCAACAGAAACCCAAAGCTGTCCACGAGATTAACAGAAAACTATCTTCATGAGTGTTCCCATAGTTGTGAATCACTGTTCAACTAAGAAATGATGGTAAACCAACAGAAACCCAAAGCTGTCCACGAGATTAACAGAAAACTATCTTCATGAGTGTTCCCATAGTTGTGAATCACTGTTCAACTAAGAAATGATGGTAAATCATCTGTTATCACTAAAAAGCTGGTCTTCTATCAGTTGAAGTTTACCAAGAGGCACAAAAGGAGCAGGTTTGGAAGAGGAGGATTTTGGTATGGCCCTTTAATTCCTAATAAGGAGTGTTACCAATGTTTTGTTCCAAATTATCATAGCCAAAATAAGAATTCTGATTAACCATTTTTATATCCCATCATTCCCTAACTTTACTTAAATCAAACCTGTAGTATGAAAATAAATTTGGAGTGTCATTGCTCAGGAGTGTTACCAATGTAAAGTAACTGATGAATGATAAGTAACACTCCTTTATAATTTTACGTATTTATATTAATTACACCAGTCCCTTTTATTCCTAAGGCGAAAAACACAATGCAACAAAGAAGATAGGTAATTTTACTGGATATTAATTGTGATACAAAATCGGCCTCTTAGGTGTTTACCAGCAACTAACAATGTAAATATACAAATGCTTTAGCAGAGATACTTCGACAGCAGAAAAACAGCGCCGATACAAAGAGAAAATGAAACTGGACCATTATCATAACTCCATTTACAAGGAGAAGCACAATGTTAGAAATGCGAGAAGAAAGAAAATTTTGGAAGATGGATAACGAAAAGCAAGGAAAAAAAGACTATTAAATTAGGAATATTTTCTACAAAGGTCAAATGGTAAATGAGAACTTTTAGGATTTTTTTTTTTGGAATCTTACAATCCTGGAGACGTCAAATGGTCAAACAAGAATAGTACGATCCACTTATCACAAATAGATATATGAATGATATATGGTATTGACAACAAATAAACATAGAAGAAAAGGGAAAAAAGATTAATACAATTTATTGTTGCTAATGTATGCTATAGAATTAGTATAAATTAGAGGTATATTCTCAAAAAGTTAGAATAGTGACGTTCCTACAAAAATATATTAGAGAAAAGGGACAAAACCTGGGGATTCTACGGATTTCTCAACAGTTTAACTGTATTTTCCAAAAATACTATATTATTCTAATTATCCCAACTCTTAAAACTCAATAAATTTGAATATTTTACTTAACTGTTGTGAATTTTGTTACTTACCAATAATAATTTTCTTTCCTATTCAAATATAACATTACATTGATAAAATCCTAGTTTATTAACACATAGGTTGGTTGGGTTATTAGTTTTAAAATTTGAATACTATAACTTAAGCAGTTTGAAGTAGGACTTCAAAGCTCAGGTTTCCCAACTTTTTGGGTTTTCACATTATTGAGTGATGTGACATCCCCTTTTTGTTCCTTGTCATGACGACGCATCTTAGATATAGTTTTCATTTGCTTTCAAGATTATGAGAATTTAGACTACAATAGTGGACATTCATATTAAACTCAGACAAAATCTTTTTTTCGTGGGCCTTGGGAGTAGGATTATTCAAACAATGAAATTAGAATAAATGAGGGAGACAGGACACACGTAGAGCTCTAGAAGTTCGACTTAATGGTTTAGGAATTCAATGGCTAATTGTTAGAACAAATTAATTGTACAGCTCTTATGTTATGTGCTGAACCAAGCTGGTTTATATGCTTCTGATGTATGCTGCTTGCAATAGGGTTAAAGAATCCTCTGTCAGTTTCTCAATACTACGAGGAAAATAACATTTGGAAAAACGCAATTAAATTAGGGTATAATAAATATAGTACTAACCCAGTTACAATTATTTGTCTACTTTTTATATCAAATTATACTATAATATAACACATGTGTTACTCTATTTATTGATTTATAAGGAAATTGATTGATTATACACCCAAAAAGAAAAATATATAAATTAGTTTAGAAAATTAAAGATGATAAATACCAATATGAGCCCCTAAAGCCCACCTATCGCGCTGAAGATGAAGTAATAATTACAACAAAAAAAAAACTAATTTTAACTGTTCTTGAATCCACTACATTTAGATAGCTTTATTAATTGTATTATGGATCAGAATGAATATAAATCAAAAACAATACATAACACTTCTCATCAAAACAAATTGATGGATAATGCAAGACATTAGAGTATTGCAATTAACATGCTCAGATTCGAAACTGGTAACCTTTATGACAACATAAAAACATACTACTCCTCTCTATGCTTCTCTATGTCCTCTTATTCTGTTTGGATGTAGAATTTAGATAAAAAGAATGAAATTCAGATATCTAAACTTTCTCCTTCCCCTACTGAAAACATATCAAGCTAGAAAAAACTGGGTTCTATTTTTGACACTTCATCTCTTGAAAAAAAATATTTTTCTAAAACAATACGAAGAATGATACGAAAGAAAACAGATGGCCAGACATCAGGTTATCGTCCCATCAACGTAAAATATAGACGGATAATGGCCTAGTTGGATTTTTTCCGACACGAAAATTATCAGGGTCTGTTGAGGAGGCCATAAGCCGGTGAGGTGAGGGACGAGCTATGATTAACGAGAAGCCATGTGTTGATTTTTTTTCCATAAGGTGGAGGATTCTCTCACGAGGGATCATTGAGATTGCGGTGTCACGGGGGAGTGAGGTCGTGAAGGAGCTGACGTCTATGCAAATGCCTTTCGGCGCCTCAGCAGAAGAATGATCCGATACCTGGTGGTATTAATTAACAATCGCTGAAATTTAATTTCAGCCGGGTTATGATGCCGAGGAGCTTAGGTCTGCATCGTAGGAGACTTGGCTTGGTTTTAATAAGCAGAACACGATTTCGGCTGCAATCAGCGGCATCTGGTTCTGTTCCTCACAGCTAAATCCAATTCCAACCCACTATTTAGGTTAGAAGTTAGAAGGTAGATTCGATATTTTAAAATTATAACAGACTAGCAGTGGCCATAGTATTCACCTGCGTTAAATTTGGAATATACATGCTTGTTTCATGTTGGTGAGTACATTACCAAGTGCATCTGATCAGTTATTTAGTATGAAAATTAAAAGGATCATTGACCATAAAAACACCGAATTAGCTGCTCAAACTTAATTAACTACTATAGAAATAAAAACAGTTGAATGAGAATTTAATTATTCAGTTATTAACCTTGAAGGAAGGAGTATTATAGAGGGAGTAAGCTGTCAAGAAAAGTGAAACCAAAAAGGCAGGCCTTATGATGAACATCAAGGAGACAGCAGAGGAGTAGGAACTAATAACCGGCTGCCTTCTGCAAGTTTAGATAACAATGGTTGACATTTCTATTGATTTAAATGTAAATAGATCCCAGAAGCGGGGTGGTTTTAGCTTCACGTTTGGTCTGAAAGAGAGCAGAGTATGACACCCTCCCCTGTTATTAACCTCCTAAAACAGAAAATTATCATTAAAATAATAGCCTATGGAATATTGATATATCACATTTCTAAGAATGATCTTGAATGAAGTCCAGACGGCAATGGACGATCATTTTTATCTTTCCTTATCTTTATTTTTTATTACACTTCCTTTCATTTGCGAAAATATCACATTTTCACACATTTCTTTGTACCCTTCATTAAAATTAAATTAGTATTTCATCTATATATAAAATACATGAAATGTATTATATATACATTTTTTTTTACGTTTTCACACCATAGTTTCAAATTCATTAAAAAGGATTTAAAGTTGACACCATAGCTTCAACGAATAGGAAGTTGTCATAACAACAATTTCTATGAAACACTAAAACATATTTTTTTGTATATATGTTTAACAACAATAATCAACTTTAGTTTATTTCAAATAATCAAAATTTGAAAAAGATATTAAGGATGAAAATCTGCATTCACCAGGAAATTTATATGGCGAAAATAACATTTAAAATAATGACATATGTTTATTTACTCTGAAAACTTCAATTTATGAGCCTTGAGTAAGTATATTTCCAACTTATTTTCTTACAAATATATCTAGTACTCACTTTTATCCTGCTGTAATGAATTATTAATAAAAGAATGGAGAAAACAAGAGATTCTATAAGTCTATCTACTTCTTGAAACGTTTTGGCAGCTTCAATCCTAATCCTAATCCTCTGATGCGATGCTAGACGATGCACCTTAAGCATCAATCAGAAGATGAGAATTTATAACACGGTTCTTATACCGACAGATCCTTCCAAGAGCCAAGATGTTCCCTACCTAGCCCGCGAGCACTGACTTAAGAAGGTGAGTCCGTAGCGGAGTAATAAGAAAAATGCTTGGATGGATGTGTTTTTCGTGCTAGAATGAAATTCAGGACGATATCTCATTCGTGAGGACGATAGATCAAAGCTCTTTTGTAAAACTCGGCAGAGTCCAAGCTTCAGTAATACAGCCCTGTCCCGCATAGCTGTCACTGGGCGCAGCAGTAAATCAAAACAACAGATTCAACACTTCGACAACACAATTGACAACTTAATTGAACGCGCACCTCTCCATGAAGATACAGCGACACGTGTTTGTCGTTCGAAAAACAAAATCTAGTTAAGAGATGATGTATGGGCCTAGTTGACTATTTTTCGGCAAAACCACTTATAGCAGTGATAGGTTTCAAATTAAAAGCGAGAAAATGATTTAATGGCGTTTCTCAATCGCCGAAGACCATCTCCTTTATTGGGTGAGAATGAAAAAAAAAGATTACGTTTCATTCATATTCATCTATTCTTCATCCACTTTTTGGAACTAGAAATATTTATCTTCCTGATTTAACTAAAATCAAATTATGAGTCTAAGAATAGGAAATAACCAATAGATACTGTAGAGTAGATAATGGGTTCCTGTTTTTTTTTTTGTTTTGTTTTGTTTTTTAATAATTTAATTTCCTTTTGTAAGATATCTGGGAATTCAACTCGATCGCAGCCATACCTGGACTCACCATATCAATATCAAACTAACTCAAACCTACACAAGGTTAATAATGTTATATCCTACCCTCATAAGTTAATCCAAATTAAAACTAGACATAACTGTTCTTATTTTTTAAAAAAAATCTCAGGCCACTGCTGATATACGGCAGTGAAGTTTGGGGAGTGGCCTCCTTTCCGAATAAGAAAAAGATATAATCTTTTCAAAAGAAAGTCCTAATAATCGCAATGGATGCTCCTCGGTTTGTAAGAAATAGCCAATTGCATCAGAAATTACAGATGGAGTCGATAGAGGATTTCATTAAGAAATGGTTCATGAAGTTTCACTCCCAGTTACCGATAGTTAAAATAGCAGTGACCTACAACTTGAGACCAACCTCAACCCGAAGACTGAATCCCAGGCTGCTGCAGGACATTCTGTTATAAATTCTATATTTATCAATTCTATTATTCACATTACTTATTTATATATTTTTCTTTTCAATCTTTTTCTCAAACTACGAATGTCGTTATTTCGTTATTAACTTTATTTTCTCTTTTACTAAGAATTGTTATTTTTATTTAAATATTCTATCTCAATTTTTGAAAAATTATAGCGTTGTATATAATTAGTGATTTCTTTACTACGAGAATATCAATTCATATATATATATATATAAACTGTTATATCGACAATGTAAGGCCCACCAGTCCGATCTGCTAATAAAAAAACTTGCTTTTAACTCATTAAAACTCTTACGAAGAATACGAAATCCACCTTTCGGTCTCGGTTGTAATAAGATAGATACATATGTTCATCAACAAATAGTCAAAAATGGTTAAAAAGTATACGTAGGCCAAATCAGAGATGGATGGACCATTGGAATATACGGACTAGATACCAAACCATCATATTAGTTTAAGCACTACCGTTGATGCCCTCTATTCTCTTTAGTCATTTCTGTTAAGAGCTTCTTTTCTAAGACTGATTTGGCAAAGCTATTTTTTTTTTTGGTATATAGAAAAAGTATTGAAGCTAAATTTATACTTCACTCACAGGTAAATACGAAGGTAGTCTCTCCAGAAGCTAAAAACTGCGATAGACGGACCAGTTAAAATAATGAGGTAGGCGTACTATTCGTTATACGATTTAAAATATTCCATAAAATAAGGTCAATATTAAAAATAAATAGAAGATTCAAGATAAAAAAATCCCACTAAGGATGCAAGAACTAGATATGGTAATAAATGTGACTATTGTGTGACAAGATAAAGTTACTAAAGGAAAAATGAAACGTTAAAGGAACATTACATAAAGTAAACCACATTTTATTTTTTAGTGTTATAGTCATTCAAACCTTAACCAATGAGAATTTGTTTATATTACCTTTCATAAAGGCTTAAGATTTATTTTGCATAGCTTATTATTATTTTATGGCACGTATATTTTACTCCTTTTATGTGTAATTTTATTGGGTTTTAACATTTATTTTAACAATACTAATACAGCTATTTTTTAAAACTTCTATTCCTAACTTAAATTTTATCGAATTACTGAGAAAAAACTGTCCCATTCATCCCGTGCTCTGGTCTAACAGCCTATACAAAACATTCATAAGACAATAATGTTCTTTATCTGTCGAGATGACTTTAGAGGCATAACGTCCATATTAGGCCACATACTGATATGAATAGTTGGCTCTTTTGTGCTTAAATACTTTCTATGTACCATTTAGTAAACTTTATTATTTTTTTTTATTATTTATTTATTGAAATTTAGAACTGTATTTACATTAAATGACATTAGTAAATTTGACACTAGCTTCTAATGGTATGCTTGCAGAGAAACATCCCTTTGGTAGCCCTCTAATAACATTAGAAGGTCTCGAGGCCATCTTCATTTCAGGCGCTTCAGAGGATTGCCAGGAATGGAAGAGGAAGCAAGGTTAGAAACTTGTGGGTTAGGGTGGTTAGAAAATTTATAATGGATGGATTGATAGTTAATAATAACAGGTTCTATTATTAATTTAACTCCGAAAAAACAACAGCATGTATTTTAGGGAATGTAGTTATTTAGTCGAATTAAATTCCAGTGTTAGTAGACCTTTAATCAATACGACGATCTTAAAAATTCTACTGTCATTATCAATTTTTTTACCATGAAGGAGGACAAATAAAAATCGTTTTAACAGGTCTTTCATATTCAATTGAAAACTAGTAGTTTTTATTTTATTTTTTAATTTTTTATAGAAACTCATTCTTAGGCTGAATTTATATTGGATTAGATCTAATCCAGATGAATGAAAAAGATACACATGAGAACTTAAGCATACAAATAAATTATAGCGCTCTAGCAATATAGAATCGAGACACCAATGCAATTATACACGGGTAAGATCTGAAACCACTATAAAAACTAGTACCTTAGTTCACTGCTAGTATTTTATATAATTACAATACATACAATTTGATGCAATTACGAAGGCAATAAAAATAAAAATAAAATTTTTTATTTATTTATTGATATTTACAACTGTATAAAAAATACAACAAGTAAATTTGATCATAATGACATAATGATATGATAAAGGTAAAAAATAAAATAAATTACGAGAATAAAATATGATACCTATTCTAAATGAAAACGTTTATTGTTATATTTTTAAAAGGGGATTTTATTGCACTTATTGTAGTAATTGTTGCAATAGGTGCAATAAAATTCTCTCAAATATATATCCAATATATCAAGCAACATTAATTTAAAATTATTTAATACTGTGAGTAAACTAAATTGTTTGATAAATGAAAAATTAAAAACTTTTTTAAGAGATTTCAAAATGCAATCATGGAGCCTAGAATAATTTTTATACATGAAACTCTCATCAATGCGAAACTTATTTCAGTTGGATTGAATAAATTATCTGCGCTAATTGCATGAAATTAAACATAAAACTTCATAGCATGTAGGTTTAGAGTGGGATAATCAAATTATCACAGTTTAAAAGTAAATAATCGTAAAAGAAAGTAAGGATTACAAGAATTAATAAAAATAAAAAAAAGAATTTTTAGTGTAATTAATAACTTCAGAACCTTGAACAGCAGGTAATGATGATTTCGCGGCAACCGCACATATATTTCCACACAAACCTATAAAATTATTTTTCTATTAAATTAAATATGTACGGTCATGAAATACAAATCTTAATAAATACATTCAATAAGTATATTTTATGACGGACCCTTCATATAAAAAATAGGAAACGATAAACGATGCAAATCTCGAAACAAGGACAGAATACTTAGCATAGAAATCTCAGAGAAGATATGGCAAGAGACAATAAACTAAAGTACAGACAAGACAATAAGACTATTGAATTGTTGCCACAAACGCAGTTGACCACACAGCGGGTAATAGAGACTGAATAAACTGCGGGCAACCAATATGTGCACTGCTCCACCGCAACGGTTCAAAGTGAAACGTCGCGATTCTTTCGAAACAAATTGCCATTCAACGGGCGAATTTGCGGGGCCTGGATGGAAGGGCAACAGTTCATGGCTTCGACGGATCTCTAAGTACATGAGAAGTCATAGAGGGTATAATAACACAAACAAATTTTTCCTAAGTCATAATTAGGGTTTTGTAGTCGTAGTCGTTTTGAGTCACTCGGCTTCGGTTAAAATTAGAATTTAATTAATTTATAAAGGCTATATAAAAGAATCATGTTTATTTAAAACTAATTTAACCATTATTTATTATAATACAATGCAATATAAAGTTTATGGATTGATTTTAATAAATCAAATGGAAGAGAACAAATCAACTTTTATTGATTGCTTAAAATTAATTTTAATACGTCAAATGGAAGGTCACTTCTCGCAAGTCAAGCGACTCAAATGCTTTTCTTTTCTAAATTCTTTTCTAATGCATAATAATTGTTGATGAATTTCAATACCTTTGCCTTTAATTTTCCCATACCCTCAATAGCGTTACAGTCTTCCTCAGCGTCTTTCTGTTTCGTTGATATTACATAAAAGTGGAAATACGACGACTGTTTCCTATTTTGTCTAAAAATTTAAATTATCGTATTCTGCATCAATGCTCAGTATACCTGGCAGTAGTAGCTCAACAAGCGAAGATCCCTCAGTGCTGGTGATAGTGGCACTTGTCCGAGTGCACTTCGTAAAGTGCCAACTTGTACCAACTATCAAGCAAATTCCTCTAACGGTAAACAAATACTCAGGTAATAAAATCACAAATAATCCATTACTACGATACATATAAAACGTGTAAACTAATAAAAAAAAATAGAATTTGAATAAAACTTTGTTATAATGCTTTCTCAGTGCCCTTTTAGTGCCTGAGGCCGATTTAATTACGAGATAATTATAAAAAATATTTTTCAACAAGAACATAAAAAAAAACTTTATTTCGAAAAAGATAATCCATGCATAATTAGCATGTATCTTGGAATTATTCTTTATTTTTGTTATGCAATATTATGTTTTTCGCTACAAAATATATTGAAAATGCAAAGCACATAATTTGTAATAAATTGTCTGTATAAAGTTATGATGAAAAGATGACTTTTCGCATATGTAAATATGTTTTACAAGAGAGAACTCAAATTTTATTTCTTTATGATCATTAATACCTTTGATATTTACATAATTTTCAATGACGTAGAAAAATCAGTGTTATAGTTTTATTCTCCAGTTTGTCTTTAATACACTGATTTTTGAGTTATGTAAATATTTTTTTTTTTTGTTTGGTTTTATGAGCCTTTATCTGAACCTTAGTAAAATCGTGAAATTCAACTGCGATTTTTTTTTCTTTTCCTTCCGGCACTAAAATGGTTAATCAACTTTGACATAGAATCCACTATTACTTCAGAAGTCAGTAACTATTTCTTTATATATAAAACATAATATCTATCAATTCATTTTTCTTAGGGGTTAGAATTTGAATATTCCTTGCTGTTGTTTCATGCCATAGATCTAACAGTATTAAGGTTATCCATTATTTACCATAATTATCACTATCCATTTTCGTTATATGTAATCTTCTATCAATATTTCCTCAATTAAATTGTGATACCTCGTAACAAAAAAAAACAAAAACAATATGGATGTAATAAAAAAAAAAAAAAAAAATCCAATCTAAATTCTAGAGAAACCTCGAACATGGTTTTGTAAGAAACCTAAATTTCTTTTTCCCGAAAGAGAATTCGTTCGAAATTTCACTAAAATAAAGATAACAATTTTAATTTTTTATTTTAAATGGGATTTTTTAAATTTTTTTAAGAGTTACCCAGTATTGCAGCTTAAGCGACGATGAATATTTATTTCACTTTAATCACCATACATTGTTACATATGTTTATGTCACTTTAATTTTTTTATTTTCATTTTAACAGTATTATTCAAATCTCTTAAAAATATATTCGGGCATTTAATAGAAACGTCGGCATATCCAATAAAACCAAATAATATAACAGTCCTGATTATTTTGCCTTATGTAATTTTTCCTGACTTCCAAAATTCTTTCAAATATATTTCAAATGATTAGTTCATTTTTATCTTTTTATTTTATGTTTTTAGGACATCTTATGCCAAATCAAATCTCTTCCTCAATCTAACTCAACAAAATAAGCATAAGGTTGTCTATCATACTAATATAACAACTAAGGAAAACTTATGTATGCAAAATACAGATGAGTTTGTTAGTTCATTTTTTTGGAAAATAGAATAATACTACTAAGACATTTTAATAAAACCTACAATCAAGACCAGCCAGTGGGTGAACCTATAAAAGAAATACCATAAATTCCGATTCGAAGGACCGTTCTGACTTATATATATATTTTTTTATCAAAGTACCTTTCGTGTTATGACAAGTTTATAGAACATAAAATAAGATCAAAATATGATGATAATTTTACCTAAATCAAACTTGAGTCAGAATAAAATGACTATCATAAAATCGATAATATAAACACAGCCCCCATAGGCAGAATCGTGAATAAACTGACAACTTTAGCATCTAACTAAATATTTAATTGGTCCTAAAGGCTACATGAAGTGACATTTATGGAATCGTTAAATCATGGAGCGTTTAGAAGATTTTACAAGGAAGCGACCAACACCAAGTGATAAGGCAAAGATGTCGTCATAAATTTCCCCCCTCCAGTAATTTTTTTTTAAAGAGGAATTTATCCTCTCTTCTCCCTCTCAGTTAATATAACTTAACGATCAATTTGGTTTTAATGGCCGATATAGCGGATGAGGGGCCGACAAAGCGAATAGCTATAAAAAATGAAACGAGTCCCCTCCCGATCCTCTAGTCAAATATCTATAGATAGGAGGATCCGAAGCGTGCCCAGAGGACGGATCTTATTGCCCTGAGGCAGGCAGATGTCGCAGGGTTGTGCAATGGAAGGACTACCTGCGCTAACTGGATTACAGCAGCCAGCGAAATCGAAACCCGGCTAAGGATAAGTGGTCCCTGAGTGCTTCCTTTGTTAGCCGGAAAGGGCCTCCAATCAGGGCAAATAGTCGGGATCGTGTTATTCTCGACAGGAAAACGGCCATTTTCTCACAAGGAAAATACCCGCCCTCTATTCATAAAATCATTCTATTAAGGAAAAAAATGTTTTCACTAATGTCTGACAATAATGCAACCACAATAGTATTTCCTGAAAAAAAAAATGTATTACAGAAAGCTTCCTTTGTCGAAATAATACCTTTACTTTAGACACCATAGTGATTTGAGTTATTGGAATGTGGTAGTAGGACTATTATCAGAATGAAAAAAAGGTACTTAATTCAAAAATGTGCTTTCTATTTCCAAGCGATTTTGTGTAAATTTTCATATACTTAGCCTATGTGGAAAGGGCCGAATTCGCCTATTTGGTCAAAAAACAAGGACCAAAAAAGGCATTTTAGAAACAGGCTTTGATATGAATCATGAAGTTGTATATTATTATGAGTAAAACACGGCTATTTCAAAGTCATTGGCATCAAAAGATGACAGACAATTTAAATGCATAGAATTAAAAAAAATGTTCCAATTATTTGTTGTCAGAAAACGATTCAATTTCTTCCTAGACTATACATAATGTGCAGTAAATGGCCTAGAACTATTGCAGGTTGGCGATCACGCTGCAAGAGAAGTACTCGCGCTTCCGGGACGGGGTAAAGCAATTTTAACTCCGTCAGAGATATGCAGGCCTCTTGTAAAGGAAGTCAAAGATAAATGGCAATCTATGTGGAACGAAAGCCCAATGAGCAAATTAAAAATTATTAAAAAGTATGTCAAGCCCTGGGGTACCTCCAGTCGCAA
Organism: Halyomorpha halys; assembly: GCF_000696795.3. NCBI lineage: Eukaryota > Metazoa > Arthropoda > Insecta > Hemiptera > Pentatomidae > Halyomorpha > Halyomorpha halys. The sequence continues at coordinate 1,401,407 of NW_027115007.1, forward strand.
ATGCCGTAGAGAGGAAGTTGTACTAACTAGGCTGAGAATAGGTTACACGAGACTCACCCACTCCTATCTTATATCAAAAGAAACGCCTCCGAACTGCCAGTATTGCAATAACAATTTAACAATAAGCCATGTTTTCCAACGATGCCCATATTTTACACCACACCTCAATAGCTTGGGACTAAGCCAAGATATCTCAAAAACCATTAGAGACGATGATAAGGCAATAGAATTGGTGTTTCGGTTTTTGAAATCACAAAATTTACTGACAAAAATATAACTTGATCGGAAGAAAAAAAAAAAAATAAATAAAAATAAAATAATCAAATCAAGAAATAAATAAAATTTAACGAATATTAGCAAAATTAAACAAAATATACATGGCGTTGATGACTAATGAAGTTTGGCGCCACTAAACAACCAAACAAACAAACAAACTATTGCAGGTACACTCCACTAGATGTTGATATTATTCTACAAAAACCAAAAACATATTTTCCTTTTCATCCATGGGTAAATACGTATATGCCACTGAACCTAAAATATAAAAAGCTACTGAACAAAAAATAACACATTAAGTAGAGTCAATCAATTAAAATTTGAGGCACAATACAGCTGACAGATTATGAAAACAGATATTTAACAAAATGAATTTTTAAAAATTTTGATTTTTGGTTTTTGAATAACCGTATCTCAATATTTAACAAATTAAATGCTTACAAGGAAGTTTATAATGATTGGTTTCGTAGGAGTAGGAATTTTCACGGTTTTATCACAGTAAATGTCGAACATTGCGAACGTTAAAAAAATATATATTTATCTAACAATGATGGGTGAAGAAAAGTCTTGTTTTCTTAAGCAAAAGCCCTCCGTTATTATGTGTGGGCGATCAAAACGTTGGGGCCTTAACTGTAAGTCTTTCCCTCTTTGTGAATAAAAGCGAATAGCTACTTATATAAAAAATGAAAAAAAAATTATATTCCACTGCCTAATCATAAGACTTTTATATCAGAGTAGTGTAATAAATAGCATTAATTGACATCCAAACATATGGGGTTTAGATTTTTTTTTTTTTTTCAAAATGGGTTTTGTCATAATCTCATCATATGAATATAAATTACAAATACAATAAAGAAACATGTATTTCTATCATTGTTTTGAGAAAATGTAGCAATAAACAATGATGAAGACTACATATAATCACTATACGCCGAATGTGCATCATGTATTTTTTATAGTTAGTATTAGTATTTAATTTAATATAAAATACCATAATCATTATTGCAAACTCATTAAATCTTTAATGATTTGAAACTAAAATAGATAACCATTTTTTAAATTTTTTCGATACGCTGAATGACTATTTATTTCCAAATGTGCAGGGGTCCAGCCTCGAAGGTCCCAGCAACCATCCGGCCAATTAGTAGCAATCCAAACTTCGGTGCAAACAGCCTGTCGAAAACCTCTTTGTGCTTCCCAAGAACCCAGGCATTCAGCAGTACCAAGGTAATATGAGCGCCCTCTTTGTGGCCGTTCATTGAAACGGAAGGTAAAAGGTTATGAAAAATATTTTTCCAGCCAGTTTGGCTCAAGTGCTGCAGGGAGAGGTGTGTTTGGAGAAGCGGCCGACAAAAGCGGCCCTAACTAAACCAACATCGGCAGCTGTGGAAACTGCCCACTGTTTAGCCAAGCGACCAATTTTCTTGCCCATGCCAATATACCATGCCAGGATAGACCTGATAGAAGGAAAGAAGATACTTGGGACGCAGCACCGGCACATTATTCATCAGAGTACTTGTATGGTGATAGAAAAAAAAATCACTTAGCAGTGTATAAGAAAACAAATTTACAATGAAATGTTCCTTCGATGACATGAAATTTAAATTGTAATAGAGTATTACTTAGGGATACTGGCGATACATTTTCAAACAAACTATTAGTGAGTGATAAACTCTCAATAATAAAAAAAACAAAATGGATTCCCACCTGGAGTTCCCCTGAACTTTCTCTTCTTCTTTTGAAATGATGAAAAATCTGCTACACTCATAATATAACTTTTACTTACCACCCTACACGTTTAAATTGCAACAAATTTACTATTACTCAATATGGTAAAACTCTCCCATCCTATACCTATATTTATTTTTTAAAAAATAGCTACAATGTTTTTGTGTTGTTCCATGTTTGTTTTTACAACAGTCGAAAAGTTATGACTATCACCATTGCAACCTTGGAAAGACAAAAAAATGTATTGTTACCCATGGTAATTATCAAATTCATTCATATTTTATATTGAATAAATATTTTATAAACAAAATTAAATCTATTTTAAATCAATATCAAACTATTTCAATCAGGATAAGACCTGGCTCATATTATAGACAACATTGAAATGACGAGTTCAATCAAAATCGTTAGAGAAATTGGGAAAGAAGGGTAAAATAGATAACATGCTAAGTCAGTAAGTGCGATTATACTATAAAAGTTCCTGGCACATCTCAGAATGCTAATCCTAAATATTCAATTTCAGTCTCCTCCAACTTTTCTTTTTTGAGCTTTGCTATTTACAAGCGCACACAAGCATGCAGTGGCCATTTTGGAAACTACTTAGTCGTTTTAACCCAGAGGACCTTGAAACTTGTATTTCAATAAACATTCGGATTAGAAATTTCCCACGAGCCCAATACATTCATTTTCTATATATTTTATGTATTTAGGAGAGGGAAAGTAAAAAATAAATTAATATGACCCTGCATGGCTACTGATACACCAAAAACATTTGAAACAGTAGATTATCGAAACGACAGTTGTACGACTTTCAATCGGCTGATCATTTGCCAGAAAGATTTCAATCCAGTTATTTATTAAATGTTGGAAGGATATTATATTTAAATATCACCTATTATGGGTATTTTTTATCAATAATTTAAACCATAAATGATGAGGGGTTTTAAAAAAATATTTAATGAAGAAGAATGGTCCTGCTAGTGGTTAAAAAATATTAAACAAAATAATATAAAACCTATTATAATTTTTTTTAATTGTTAAAATTTGATTACTTTAACTCATTATAATATAAAGCACTGAGAAGAACAGCAAATAAATAAGATTTCAAGGCTTATAAGGAAATGATAAAAAAAAAAAGGGGGTGTTAAGTAAAAGTGTTGGATTTAATCCTTAAAGTGTTTTTATTTTAATTTTAGAATCAAATGAATCAAGCAGTTCATTATTGCTTAATTAATATCAAATCAATATATTATAGAATATGAAACATATAATTAAACAATAAAGAATTAAACCTTGAAAACTAGAATAGAAACCGTATTTCGTATGATTGTGATATTTAATTTTTATTTATTAATGCTTAGTAAAATTTATTTTTAACTATAATTTGTATTAAAGTTAATTATTTTACTGTTATTTTTTAGGAATATTTTTTTTATTGTTTTTTTTTCACATGAAGTTTATGTTTAATTGTAATAATAAAAAAAATAATAAGGTACAAAGAACCCATCACAAGGAGTGTATCATTGGGAATCAGTAAAAAGAATTTAATTTCCACAATAAAACATCTTAAATATGACAGACTATTTCAAGAACATTGGTCATGAAAAATAGTTTGTAGTTTTATATTACCTTTGTAATTTATTGGAATTGTTAGTGAAATATAGGCACTACGAAACTGAAGAATCCACACCCCAATAAGAGAAAATAGGTAGAGTAACATTATTTTATTCAATAATAATGAAAAAATAATCATAATTAAACATTATTTAAAAACAATGGGCAACGTTAAGTGATAACCGACGCGTGTTGTAGCACAAGCCCACTAGGCGTGTCAAAGAGGCCAGATTAAAGGTACATTAAGAGCAATGGGCTTTATCTATCTACACATTAAGATAACCGTTAAGGTTTCATCAAGCCTTAATCTTTAATGCAGCCTTTGTTTCTTTCGAATATTTTGTTATCTGTTATCGAGTAAATTACCGGATATTTTCCACTTCTCTCACCTTCTATTTCTTAAGGATAATGTTTTTAACCCTCCAGTATTCGCCCAGGAATGAAACCTGCTGTCATTTGTTGAAACATGGTAAGAACCTTTTTCCTCAAAACCTATGAAGTAAGTTTACCTTATGACTCTGAACAAAAGTATAAATATTACATGATTCTTTTATACTAAATAATTCAAAACATTATCCAAATTATAGTCTCAAAACTTTTATTGCATTAACACGTCCAACGTTTCGGCCAATTCGGCCATCTTCAGGGACAATCTACTACAAAAAGTTTCCATTATATGTGTGATCCTACAACCATTTCAAATATTTAACATTATTATTTATAATTTACCTTACCTTA
>NW_027115007.1:1408047-1451947 GCF_000696795.3 Halyomorpha halys
AATTCACATTGTCACCAAGACTCAAAAAATTAATTATATTAATTGGAACATTTACACTTGTAAGATTTTCTACTAAATTCATTTCATTCAACTTTTCATATCTATTTATAATATCATGTTTCGAGGAATTTAGATAGTATTTAACTTGTTTGTCAACATTATTACTTGAGATGAATGTTTTGTTTAATTCACTTTCCTGATAAAAACTATGATAAGATACAATGATAGGAATAAAAATAAAAAATAAGATACAATGAAAAGAATAAAAAAAAATAAAAAAACAAAAAATTTTCATTGTATCTTATCTTTTTATTTTTATTCCTATCATTGTATCTTATCATAGTTTCATTTTCTATCTTTTTAGCCCTGATGAAGCCCTGCAAAGTGGGGCGAAACGTTGGAAAATAAATAGTTGTAAACTATTTTTGTTTCAATTTTGACCGCAACCCTGACCATCTTCTTATATATCAATTTTATTTTTAGTATTTAATGAGAAAAATAGAATGAAAGAAGGCAGTGCCGATTTTTTACAATTGGAATATGTATTGACCATAATACTAATAATATTGACCATGAAATTATTCGTAGAAAAATTCCTGAGTGATCAGAAAACTATAAAAAATAGCGGAAAAATTATTTAACAGTAATTTCGTAACAAGTAAATAATTTGTCTGCTACTTTTGTATTTTTCTTGACCGCCACTCAGACCGTCTCAGTTTTAAGAATCACGGACCCAAATAATATGTAATTCAAGTGAGAACTCAAACTAAATGTTTAACCAATAACCAACATCTAAATTATTAAATGACAATGGAAGTAAAAAAAAAAAAAGTTTTAACATATTTATTTCATTCATTACAAATCTACAAATCACTTCATTGTAAAACAGTAGTTAAAGAAACAGTACAATCTTAAAAAAGTATTGAACCCCTCGCCCTTCAAACACAAATCGATAATTAAGTTCGTTTTAAAGAATAAATATATTTAGACATATTTTAAGGAATATAATAATATAAAATAAAAGGCAGACTTTTGTTATAAGCTAGTTGGGTTTAGTGAAAATATCTTTCTTGTAAAATACCCCTTTTCTAGAACTAATTAACTAAATAACAACAATGGAGGTGGTAATTATGTACTCTCCTTACTTTTTAAATGATTAAATATATAATTATAAATTTTAACCAAATATCAGACAACATTAGTTTACCATGAGATTCAATTAAAGTAGGTAATTTAATCAAGAAGATTTATATTTATTAAACCAATTTAGATTAAGTTAAAAATAGCTTCATATTATTTTCAACAATAAAAACATGATTTTAAGCAATTGAACGCATTGGAAAATAAGTGAGCAATTTATTACATAGAAATGGACAGATGGCAACGAAATGGGCAGCTCTTAGAAGAAATCCAATACTCCTCCTACGCCCCACAAACTAAATAGCCCTAACGAAATCTGGTTCATAATCCACTTGCTCCACAACTATAATAGAACTAACTAACCGAAGGGTTCGTCTGTTGTGTGTAAGTGGGAGAAAATAAGAACTAACAAAAGGGGAGGCATAAAGATTAAATATCAAAGCCAACAAACAAGTACGAAGTATGAGGAATCAATTTTTTAATATAATTTTCTAAAAAAATTATGATTATTTAACGTTACATTTCAAAATTGCAAATTTTAAGTGAAATGATTAAAACTTGTGGACATATGGTGACACTATGGTGTTATAGTGTCATCTCAAACCCGTTTAATTAAACAAATGCTAGCACTCCGTAGTTCAATGAAGTGGTATCCAGAAAATTCTAGGTACAACTGTGCGTAGATAAAACTACCGTGTAGCAGAAACCATCTTACATGTTGGGACGAGTCGATCTTCTCTACATAAAGCCTTCATAAAATTTTGAACTCATCTTGTTTTTTTTTTATACTCTTTCCTGTCTGTCACAGTTAGGCACCTCATCTTCTTTTTATATTTAAAGTTGAACAGATTAAAAGTATGTCATCATCATCTGAAGATGAATGGCTAGTTGAGAAAAATATTAGATCGAGCTTTTTCAATGGATTAGTGTCAGAGAGACAGGCTCAAACTCCATGATACCAATTTTTTTTTTTAAATCGGCACGGAAACACTAGTGAAAAATTAATCCTCAAACTACAGGGATCGAAGTCCCCCTCATCAAATACTTTCAAACATGAAAACTGAGAATAAAGAGAAAACGGGCGTAAAGGAGAGAGGAAACAAATAAATAAACAAAGTTGTAACTATACATAGGTAGGTGTGGCTTTTCTTTTATCACATTAAAAATGAGGTTTTAACAACTAAAGGAGGTATTTACAATTCCCATTTAATCACACTATACGAAGGTATAACCTCCAAATACAGAAGTGGTAGCTTCGACTACCTTTTAATCACTTCATTCAACGTGGGTTTATTATTTTTATTTTATTATTACATTTAGATATTTTTAATATCAATTTTATTCTGCCGTTCGTTAAACATATATTTAAGAAGTGTAGCGTATAAAATCGTACAACGTAAATGTGCCTAATCCATTTGAACGGGACAAGGCCGCAAGACATATAACATTCTATTCCAAACCACACGTCAGATTTGATAGTCCGTGAAAATAAATTTTTGTACGTTGGCAGACGTAACGCCTCAAGATGAATAGTCCATTCAATGGAGGGTGTTTGAATAGGAACCGACCGAAAAGAACACGTGTAGGAAGGTGTCAATGCTAAACAGTTTTAAATAAGGGGCACAGTAGGTGGTGGCAGGTGAGAATGAGGGAGCAGCTTGATGGACACGATATATCATGGGGGGCGTGTGCTCTATGGGAGTGAATCCACCACAGAAGTACAAGAAGGTCTCCACCACTGGACAAAAAGGACACCATATGTGCTTCCCTGTTTCTTCAGCTCCATTTGTAGGCCTTTCAGGGCACCAGGGCCGATTCATCATCACAGACATCCTAAAACCTGAGAATCATGGAATACTGCGCTTAATTGAAGCACCCCGGATTCTGTTCCAACTTATTTTATAAGTTATATTTTCCAAAGTATCTAATATCGGGAGGATAAAAGCTGTTAGAAATTATTATGAGACATACAATAAAAAAAATCATAAAGCCAACACGCTCAAAGATAATTAAGTGATTTCCTGTTCGTACCATACGTTTCATGACAACTAGAAGACGAGTTTTACGTGTTATTCCATCCTTAATTCCCTAGCCCTATTCCTTCGAATTGCTCCAAACCTCGACATAAATGGGAATCATGGAAAATACATTCAAATAATAATAATATAATATAGGTTTTTCCAAAATGTTGCACTTCTTGAGTTTTTTCTGCACAAAACGTTTTATTCTTTTTAGACAAAATTTAAATTTTCGGAGTAAAAAATTTAATATTAGAACTAAATTTAGAGGGCTATGTATACAAATATTTATTCCCTTTTCCCCATCTTAATTTATATAATTATGATGTTTTTTGTTAGATATTACAAACGATCAAAAATTGAAAATACATGGTTTATACAACCAATCAAAAATAACCAATTAATGGCTCGAATTCTGTAGAAAAATGTGAATTTAAAAGCAATGGTTAAATATGAATATTAAACCATTGCTTGTAAAATGCAAAGGCGTGAGCCTTGACGTAGAAAAAAACACAGCAAAATACAGTGATATTAAAACATGTATTTGAGAAATAGTTTTCTCAACTCTGTTGTACATTTGAGAATCGATATGAAACAATTTTTTTGTAAACTCACGCCTTTTTTACAGATTTGAATTTCAAGCCATTTATTTTTTTATTAGCTATATTGACTGTACCTTGTCAAATTTAGATCAGATGAAATAATTAATAAGAATAAACTTAGTACTAGACATGAATTAAGAGATTTTCTTGAGTCACTAGTGTGTGTTGTCAGTAGTTCCTAATCATTTTATTCCTTGTGACGTTCTCCTAATCTAAAATATTCCCAATCCATTTAATGGTTTATTAAAGATATCTGAAAACTCATAGGATCCACTCCAAAAACCGTAAGTGAAATAAAAAAAGAAAGAAGAACTATTGATTTGGTGTATATTTAATGACTTTTCAGGCTGGGGAGGACCAAAAAATAGTCTTAAGAGAAGATAAAAAAAAAAACTATATTAGGCACCAACGATATTTGATTTAACTGTTTAGAGCTAAAATCAATCAAAACAGGAATCCTACTGAACAAAAAATTGATAATTGACTAACAAAATGAGAATAGAAACAAACTATCCAACAAATCCTTGTGGAAATAAAAAAGAAATAATTGCTAATACAATTGCGAATATTTTCTGGAGTAGGATTTGAATCCGAATATTTCAGGTTTTCATTTTGCAATAGGGATAAAAATATTCAAAATATGTACTATATATTTTAAACTATGACATGTTACTGATAAAATATACAAGTTTTACTTGCATAAATCTGTATTTTTAAAGATATATGAAGGATACAACACAAAATTATAATAAAAAAATGTAATATGCTACGTCTTTAACGGGTGGGCGAGAATGGGAGAGGCCTCTAAGCTCTCTCTCTGGATTCACGTTTCCAGATATCTTTTGTGCATAATTATGGGACATGAGATATTATGGATAGGAAGTAAAGCTCTACAAGGAATAAAATGAAGCATGAAACTATTCTATAATATATAGGGTATCGATTTATTTAGCTTATGCATATAAACATTAACATTTTTACTAAAATCATTTTTTTTCTGTTTTGATTTAAAAAAATGTGGCCTAAAACCATAAATATTTTAGTTTATTTCTATGAATAAAGATATGATTTAAAATTTTAAGTCAAATAGGAAAAAAGTCTTTTTTGTAGAAATGTACATAATCTGCTATTTAACAGCATTAAATAGACTTTTGAAGAAGGAAAGATGGCTTTAGCCGACCTTTGGGGATTTATACGCCTCCCTGCTCCGTGAAAGGTCCAAATCTCACGCCCATGATAAAAGTGGGTGCCGGACCGTTGAGAAGAATGGAACGTGTCCTGTATGGACCGGTAACGAGGTGGTCAAAGAGAATCATTCACACCTGCCCACGTCCCCCGCTGGCTTTCGAGAACATCCACCAAATGCTCTTAACCGAACATCCTAACTTCAACAAAAGCAGTATGGTACAAGAGTCCGCTCCAAGACGTAACTGGAGTGCCTTGTCCGTAGCCTCTTCTACCACAGCTGGTCCTCCTCCAATGTCACAATTATACAGAGTAAACAGTATATAGTTTTGCCTTCCTAATCTATACAGTTTTTGAGATTTTAGTTTGACTTTCGTTGGGTAATGGTTCTTTGACGGTTTGGCAACAAACCGAGCGAAAAAAAACCTAAACAACAAAATGATTAATAATTCACTTTCACGTAAGAATCATAGTTTGAGTTTCCTCCACCATCTAAGGAGACAAAATATCTGTTGTTATAAATGTCTCGATTATAATAATGATCAATGCTCTGAATGCTTAGAGAGATTTGAATTCTGAGACTATTTATTCTTTACGGTATTTAGATTTTTCCTAGCGTTTGTTCATAAATCGTCAATATCAGCGAAAAATTGTTTACAATCAACATCTTCGGGACGTACGTATCAAAAATGTAACGAATCAAAAAGACATGCTAAATCAAAAATGTTCCAGATATGAATTTTTTATAAATTATGATTCACTAACAGAATCGGCAAATATAAAAACATGATCCCATTCCATTGGAATTCATATATTAGTTGAAAAAATTAACAATACCCCCAAAAGTTATATCACATGCTAATGTTATAACCCAACGAAAATCATAACAAAATTAAAAGAAAAAAGTAGATCATGGAAGTGAACTTGTATTCTAGGATTAACTTTTGATATAACTCCTCGAATGTCCATCCTAGCTTCTGAAAAGTTCATTTTTCCGAAATTAAATATTTCGACTTTTGTTGTTTCTTCTACAAGCTGTAAATTTGATAACTTCAATTTTTGGTTAGGTAACATATTAAAAATAACATATATGTATGTATATAATACCCACAAGTTTAGATAAACATGTTCTAGATCAATTGTGAAAGGAGTTGCAAGCTTTTAAAAAAACATTCAGTCATCTTTTCATGTTTAAATTGTTCTGCTGTAAATCTTTTAAAGATAAATGCCTCATAGTACTTATGATGCAAAGATATAATATCATAAAAAGACATATGTTTTATCACACCGATTTAATAAAATATGATCAATATGAGCTATTTTATCAAACAGATTGCCCTAAGCGTAGGTTAAAATATTTAATAGTAAATGTAAAACATATGAGGGTTCCATTAACCTGAGAGGGAGGACTCACTAACGAAGGGTATCACCCTCCAATTAGAGAAGTTACGTCATACTTGATATCCATTTCATCTTACTCATCCGCTGTAAACTGAGAAATTAAGGTTGAAGTACTCTAGACTTGTAAAGGCTTTAATAATATCATCAATAGTTCCGTAAGTGTTTTGAAAATTTAAGTAAATAATAATAACTATCATCGTCAAATAATTAACAGTCTTCAATTTATAAGAAAACTCCATTAAACACAACATCGATCGTTAAGCGATTCATTTTAGCTACTTCTCCTTTCATCCCTATTAAATGACTGGTGAAATAAATTACCTTAGGAAATGCTGACGGGAAACTGATATCTTCAAGCCATCATACCATATCAACCATAGGTCAGAACACTTCAGTATAATCGAAAATGATATTTCTTATTTTAAAACTGATAGGTTACTTTTTTTTAAGACGAAAACGCAAGTATCAGGAACTTGGACGTCACGGTTCTGTCCTTTTTTATTTCTTTCAAAAGAACAGTATTTAATGGGTTTACCAGCGCTATGTTTCTCCGCGCTCTTCTCGACTGACATGCCTATTTAACCTCTAGATTCTGTCAAACCAGACCGTTCGGAGAGTGTATACATCTACTGCAAAAGGACCTTGTTGCTAAAGAGATAATTCGAACTAATTTATATTAATTGCTAAATTTTTGCTCAGTGCACAAAGCAATTTATATTTCTATAACAACTTTGGGGAAAGTGCTACAGCTGAACAGAACATTTTAGAAAAAAAAAAATATTTTCACACTGTCATATCTCTCATCATCCAACCTTCTTCTGCAAATTCGAGGGGAATGCCGAGACGGACAGGGGCATGACGTTTTCCAGCTCTCCAAAATTTATTGGAATACAGTTTGGCAACAATGAAGGTTATTTCTTTAGCATGGTAGTTCGTAATTATGTATATTTTTTTTAGCGAACAGCCCAACCCATTTTGAAGTGGGATCTTTTAAATTATTCAGTGATGTCCTTCGAATTTTTTTAAACAGCTTGATTTAAAATGACTACAGTCGCTTCATGGTCCTGTCCATTAGCTTTCTTTTCCTTACAAATAAAATAAGCATTGTGAGGATGTGTGTTCAAGAGAACATTTACAATTTGTCTCAGCTTGATTTGAATACTTGAAAACCTGAACTCAAAAATGGCCATTTTGGTGAGAGTGACTCAAATAAAGAATTGTACTCTATGAAATCAAATATATCCCAGTTTTAATTGCACAAATTATTTTTTAGTTTAGCGAATAATCTTCGATTAGAGCATGTAAGAAATATTATTAATGTTTCGTAATAACATGAGGCATAAATGTAAAAGGGTCAATGCAATGTTTGCAAGTTTTTTGTCGAAAATTCTCTTTAAATAAAAAATGTTGAAAACCTTTTAAGAAAGTTATTTATAAGGAACAACGCATAACTGATTATTCCAAAACTGAACATCTGAATTAACTAATCAATAAATTGTTAGAAACCCATGTAGAAGAAACTAAAACCCAAAAATTTATTTTAATTTTTCAGTTAAAACAAATAAATGAATTCCTGATTTCTCAGCCGTTTCATAAAATCATTTCAATATTAATCAAATCTTCAAAAAATTCATCAGGGAATCCACTATTAACTTATAAATTTGTTAATTTAAATTACAAAGAGAGGCATGGAGGAAGTAAAGTATTTCCAAAAATTCATTACGCCCCACAGACAAACCCTCATGACACTAGATTCAATTACAAAAAAAAAAGCAAGGGTGGAGTTGAAAGGACCACTTTTAACGAGACAATAAGTGGAGACAATTCGTTAATAAAGAAAAACCGAGTAACATAAAAGGGATAAAAGAAAAATAATGCAAATATAATTAAGAGTTCGTGGAGCCCCAAGGCAAGGGACAGATGGGACAACCCTTTATTTAATCAGGGCTCATTCAGCCTTTAGAGAAAGAAAAACCATACTCAGCCAGGGGATGACGTCACGGGGTGCATCTGCTAGTGAAACCGCACCGATGGTCAGCGGATATGGAGATCATGAAGGGGCGTTCTTGTTTATGTAACATGTAGTACGTGGGTGATGCCTTGCAGTATATGATTATAACAAAACAGAACTAGATGGAATGGATAACAAAATCATAATAGAAGAATCACAGGCGGGAAAAATATGACAATTTGTCACAGTCCATACATTAAAAAAAAAAACAAAGAAAAAAAAAAGAAATTTCTTCAGAAAATTATATAGAAAATAATTTTATATTTAACTAAAACGTCTAAATAAAGAGCAACTAAGATAATATAAATTAAAAATTGGCCAAGAACCATTTTAAGTAAGAGATTCGAAAAATTTAGTCCCAACAGTAAAACAGTTATAAATCTTTTAGAAATTTACATTTATTTATTAATCTTATATTTATCAATATTATAAATATCAAGGGCGGTAATAATAGTACGAATTGGGAAATAAGTCAAGTTCGTTAGATCATGCTTTTAAACTACAGTTATGGGGAGTTTCTATAAATAATCAATCAATTCACTTTTTAGAAAGTTTCAATTAAAAATTATTATTGTAGAATTTCATGTAGATAAGTTAAATTTTTATTGAAAATAGTCAATCAATCCACTTTTAGAAAGTTTTAATTAAAAATTATTATGATAGAATCTTATGTAGATAAGATTATAGGTAGATAAAAGGCCAGTTGCAAGCCTACCTTCTACGCCATAACCCCTGATGAAGACCTGAAACTCAGGTCGAAATGTCGGCATAAAATAAATAAATATGGTTTTGTTTATTTATGTTGTTCTTTGCTGACCGCACCCCCGACAAACTTCTCCAATCTTATGTAGATAAGTTAAATTTTTATTGAAAATTTTTATTTGCAACTCCTGTTTTTAAGGAGAAAATTTGAATTTCGAAGGATTTAAATTTGAATTTTGGGAACAGAATTTTGAATGGAATCTTAATCTTTTAAAAAAATACAGTAATGGATGTTTTTTAATACAGTTAATTTTTTTCAATTATATAATTTTGTTCTCTCTCAATTTTACTATAACTTTTGACCTAATGATTTTTCAATCTTAGGACATCTCCCAATTGTCCTAATGATTTGTTCAATAGCATGTTACCGATAATATATTATGTAACTAGCTCTGTCGTTCTATTATCGTCGCTGTTGGGTTTTCGTCCCACACAGAATGCCATCCATCCGCATTGAATTTCCTTTTCGGAAATAGGTTTTTATGCAGTACATAACATTTTGAAATCGGCATGGTTCTTCCACCAACACATTTATTTTTTAGAAAGCAGTATAAGTCAGTTAATCAAACTATTTTACAGCTTGTATTGTACATATTCAATTACACTCATTTTCTGACCTATTTTACTTTCTTATGACATAATGACAATGGTGTATAAAACAATTTTTTAAAATTTTTACATGCATTCACTTATTTCGTACATTTTGTTCGCCAGTTTTAAGTACTTCAATTCAAACAAGGATTCAATACAACAGAATGAATGAGATATATATGAATAGGGCCGGCCGTACGTTCACCGCATAGGGGAGATCACTTTACACTAGTATAGCATAAATTAATGTTAAAAATAAATGAAAAAAATGTTCATCAACCATTAATAACTGCTCAAGACTGGGTTTTGGAATCGATTACTTTTAATCTCTAGTAAAATTTATTCTTATTTATATAATTAGATATACGGCAAGAAAGATTCCCCAAAAAGGAATATTTTTCCACGTTTTAGATGGATATAATAATTTCGTGCTGCTTAAAATAAGAAATTTCGAAATAATCGTAATAAACTTTAATTAATAACCATGGATATTCGCATAATTATTATAGAAAAGTAATCGAATAATTAAAAATATTTTTTTATCCTCGTACTTTGCCTTTAGGTAAACAATTAAAACATGATTCATTTATTTTTATCTTGGAAGTTTCTAATCTACCCCAATATTATTGGATGGGACTTAAATTTTTAATATATTACATATAATTATATAGTTACATATAATTTCGTAATTAATTATATAATATAATTGAGTCTAGTATAATTAGGGTTAAAAAAAAAAATAAAATTGTGATGAGGTCAAATGGTGAAACAAATTATAAAATAATTCTTTCCTTTCTAATCCTTATGAAGGGAATAAATATTTCTTCGCTTCCTCCAATACCAACAAACTTAGCGATAGCGCAGTTTTCCAAGATGAAATACTGCCGATATTGTTCAAACAACCCGAGGATATCTCTATAAATTACTAAGTATAATGAGGGCGATGAGAGATTATCGTTGAAGGCAATAAATTTAGAAGCGTAACGAGGTGGTACGGTAGTGATCAGCGACCCCGTCCCATCTGGTCCAACTATTACTTATAATAGCAGGTCGTCCTCGTGGCGGGGAGGACTTCTTCCTCAGGGCACGAAATTTAAGATCTTCTGACTCAGCCGGGCACGAATTTCAGATTTCTTACAGAACCAGTTCCCCCTCCACCCCTCCTCCTTCGAATTCCCCTATGATTATACCTCTCCGCGGGTTGTCAGCTTTTAAAAATGGCCCTTACCGTTAAGTTACCATTCATCGACTTTTATAAAACGATGCCCGAACTCTTCACATCACCGAGGGAGATAGATTATTCGGAAGAGGCGAGTATCCAAGCGCCCATTTAGCGCTGGAAAGAGGTGCTAATATACATGAAGCGTGCATGCGTTGGTGCATAAAAGAACCAGGATGTTTGCGGGCGTAGTTATATAATGCTAAAACCAATTAATAATTTTAACTCGGTTTAGCAAATATAGGAAGAGGAAGTTGAAAATTTATTATCAAAAAAAGAAAATGTGAGTATATTAAATATACAAATTGTACTTCGATAAAATAAACATAAAATGTTGTTACCTCCAAAATCACATCCATACGAAACGATATCATCTTACCTCTTCATCGGTTTGTAAAGACACTAAAATACACAAAGTATTGGATACAAAAATCATCCCACTAAATTCAACTGTACAAACTTGAAAAAAAAAAGCTTACAACATTCACCATAAAATAACGAGAACGAGAAAGACATTTTTTCACACTTTTCTAAGCCAGGGTTTAATGGAGGGAATTAAAATATTAATTTTTTTGCTTCAAAATTCGTTTTTACCAAATTAGTATTGATCATTTTAATATAAAAATTAAAACTTTGTTCCATGTATTGTTAAGTATGTTTCACATGTTCAAACCTCAACTGATTGGCAACTCCAAAGATCCATAATTTATTTCAAATAATGTTGTAACAATATATGAATATGTATTAAAAAATGCCAGTAGTTCATACACCTTAGCAGAATTAGAAGGGTCTGTAATTATGTGATTTGCCTAAGCCGGTGTGATATTGGGAAAATTTCGGGTGTTTTTTTGTTTTTACCATCATCAATTTTTTTTTTTAATATACATACCTAAAATAAAGTTTTATGAGAATAGCAAGAAGAAACTCCCCTCTATGTGACGACTCCAAGAACTTCGAAATTTGGATAAACTGGAGGTTAGAAACAGAGACATTCTAATCAAACCATAATTTCGAAGCTAGGCAGTTTTAACCCCTTTTGGAAATAAAAACCGTTGATTCACGATGATTTGATTTGCAGAATCTTTTTTTTTTTTTACTTTTGCGTGAAAAAGCTATAAGACTTGATTACTTAATAATTTTAGCTTTTTTTTTAATTTATTCATTACAAAATAAACAAATATTTTTTGACATTGGTATATATCTCTTACCCGGCACGAAAGAAATAATGTCTTGGTTAATGAACCACAATGTCCAATTTCCAAATGGTTATAAGAAAGCAATTTCCAGTTGGTTTTATTTCATTTTTTTTTTCTCAGGGCCAAACGGACGAATTGGTATGGGTCGACTTAGTACTTTTTAGTCAACACTAAAAAATAAGTCATTAAATAAAGAAATAAGCAACTAGTGCTCAGCAATATTTTTTTGTTTTAAGCTCCAGATGGTTTCCGCATTTCCTGACGCCAATTAAAGAGGTACTAAACCCAACGAAACGACTAGTTTTTTATTTAGGGCTTGATGACGGCCGAATACCGATATATCGGTAATATTGAACCAATTAAATAAGAGGTTCTTCGCATTCTTTATGAAAAGCAATGAATTATAACCATTTTCTTAATTAAATGGCAATTAAATTTCTCAATTATGACCGCTTCTTCATATTCCTGTGCAATCGAGCAGACCTAAAACAGGAAAGCATTATTAAACAAAAAAATAATCTTGCACTCAAGGGGTCACATGACGAGCCACTGAAGTAACTGTGGGGTTACAGAGGCTACTCGCCTCCCACTAAAAGCCATTAGTCAGATCAAGGTAGGAAGTTCCTGAGAGACCCCCCAAGGGGGTAAGTCCCGGGGGGAACCCCTAACTGCCGCAGCAGGATCCTCCAAACTACCCCCGAATCCTTACATGGACAAACTTATACTCTAGCTTGGGTTCAAATAAAGTCCTTTAAAATAAGTAAAACTTCTTTCCGGGCTGAAGAGAATTTCAAGTAGAAACGGCGAGTTGGAGTTGCCCTGAACAAATTTTTCGAATTAACAGAAGTTTTAACAGCAAAGTACCATTATTTCAAACGTCTCACGTCGCCTTGTGCCTAGAACAAGTTTTTTTCTTTTTAGGTAAAATTTCATATTCTGTTTTCATTTTCTCATCTTTCCTATCATTTTTTTTTTTTCATACAAGCGGCAAAACCTATTGAATAGGGAAAATAAACATTTTCGAAAAGATTAACCTTCATATATATTAAACGTTAATTTATTCTCTTTATTATTAAATTTACAAAATAAGAAGAATAATGTAAGCAAACAGAGGATGCTTAGCAACCGTAATAAATTAGTAGTGAGTATGATATTCAACTGTTATGTTTTAATTGAATGGTCAGTTAACCACATAGGTAGGCTCATGAATAACATTGGGCAGACAAAAAAAGAGCTGAAGACGAAAAACAATTACTATAACAATTATTGTAACTAAAGAACCAACAAAACCATACAAAGATGATTACTATAAGATATAGATCTTATAATACTACTAATGCTAATGAGCAATGATTGATTTAATATAGAATGCTCACTTCACAATAGTGCATTTTCACTTGCTTTAGGAAAAATAAAATAAAAGGTTGTTTCTTTTTATTGAATGAGCAGATTTATATTTTTCACCTAAATATGCTCAGTCAAAAAATTAATTGAAAAATTATTATTTTCCTAAAAAATAGATCCTGTTTTTGTTTTGTTTTTTTCCATTAAGTTGTAGGAAAGGAACTTAACACTCCTGTGAAGTAGGCGATCGATATCTAGTTTAGTTACTTTTCAGAATTTTTTCATAAAACATAATACAGACCAACGCAAAACCATTAATATCGGGAAAATATATTTCAAATTGAATCTTAACTAAACTATACTGAAGCGTACGTTTAATATGGAATTATGTATCCTTGTATCCCTTTTGCTGTCTAGAATTACAATGTATCATACAACATTCAGACATTAGTGACAGAGCTAAGAGAACCCATTTATACCATATTTACAGAGATATATAAATTAAATGATAACAAAATTATAGATGTTAAACAAATAAAACAAAAAGTAAAATAACATCTTAAACACATACATTCTCGTACACAATATTTACATTCATCTTCAGGAACTTCGAACAGAGGGACAAGCTAGGTGAAGGGAATAGCAGGACTTAGGAAATTTCCAGCGCTTCCCTTTCAACCGTATTATTTCATACCAGATTCTTGCATATCTTTTAAAATCGTAATGAATTCCTACTATAACAGAAAATACTGGTAATCCCCCCCTTATTTTATCCAAAGAAGGAAAGTCGTAATTTATTAAATGGCTAAATAGCGAAATAATGATTACTATATCACAGAAGAAAATATTCTAAACAGCATCGCTTTTGGCTCTTGAAATATTTGAAAGCTGCGTTAACAAGCTTGGTCACAACAGCCTCTTTTCAATGTTTACAACATTACAGGGACCAAACAATAAATATGACCAACGTCATTAAACTGATTTAAGCATAATCTAATAGATCGAAGGTTTTTATGGTTAACTACATATTAAATATCAGAGCCACAAGAACTAGACACGCAGGGATGGTCGATGTGCCAACTGGAAAACGACTGCACTAGAAGAGTTCAGACGCTTCTACCAGATTAGTTTTTAAAGAGTACTCGAAAGCTGTTGAAGCACCTCCGGAAAGATGGAAAGCTGTCGAAGGCAATCGTCAAGAGGCTGTGAATGGACTATTAGGATCTGACCAGGTGACCGCCCCCCGCCGGGACACCTGCCGCCTTCGGGATCTCCTTACCTACGGGAATTACTTGAGATGCTAATCGGGTCTAAGGCAGCCCAACAATGGCCAGGCTCCTCTGCTTTGTTGCAAGGGCGGGAGCAACAATAGTAACAGATTACAGATAACAAATCACTTCAAATTTATTACAACCAACTCGAGGTAGTTTGTTGGAGCTCACTATTTTCCTATTTGAAAAGTGGCTCTCAGACAATGTCAATATCTGATCAAATTACAAAGGAAACCCCCCACACTCCGAAAAAAAAATTAAACATTTTCTATGAAGATCAAAGAGGAATGAATACCTAACAGAGAGGTGGATAAAAAAAAAAATGGTAGGCAAAATGTAAAAAAGTGAGGTAAAGCAGTGAAGCACCGGACCCCTGCCTTCCCGACCTGAGTTTGTGTCCAGCAGTGGGCGCAAAATTTATTTTATATATCGTGAGATTCTCCTTAAGGCTCACTCATACTTAATAAATTGGACCGAGGCCTTTCATTGTGGAAGGTGGCATAAATCTGGCAATAAGGCACGGAGCTGACTGTATCCTTTCGCCAAAAAGTACGTTCTTATCACCGTATTTATTTTACTTGTAAAAAGAAAATTTTGAAATTAAATTATAAAAACAAAGAAATCAACTATCATATAAAATCCGTGGTTTGAAACAACAATAATCAACCTCCAAATTCAAATTCTACAACTATCGGACTCAGTAGTTACGCACAAATTCAAAAATACATCTACTCCTATATAATATATAACTGAGTTTTTGAGAGTTGTGTTAGACATGTCATCTATAATATACAGCATAAATAATACACAGCATCTATCAGAAAGGCTCTAGATATGTACCCGACGTTTAAGGAACAAACATCAGAATTTTCGAAACCAACATATATATCTCAAGTTATTTAGAAAATTTAAGATAGAAAGCAATTCCAATGTTACGGACTAAATGTTAGTAAATAAAAGTAAATATTTCGCTTCTACCTCCTATTTGGTTTTGCTATTGAAATACTTGATTAAATAAGTATTATTATAACGTAAAACATGTTCTTGACGCCTTGTCTCTTTTATGCTGATATAAACTACTATTTATTTATTCAAAGCTTCTTAAAATAAAAAAATTAGGGCGGTACGCGCATCACTCAACTTTCACATACAACCCCATATAGGTCTTCAATTTTTGAGTAAATTGGTTAAGTTATCGCTATTTTCGTGATTTAGAAAACAAAATCTAAAGGCCAGAGTAACGATTAAAATTATTAACATAATTTTTTATTTTGGTGTTGCCTTAAAAATTTATATTTCAGTGTTTTTCGAGGTGGTAATAACGAATAGTTTTGTTCCTGTAAGAAATACGACAGCTATAGATAAGAAAGTGGAAATGCCATCGGGCCGGTTTTCTCGTTTGAATTGGAAGTTTCTATTTTTCCTTTTCGCTCCTTCAGTTATTCATAAAATTCGTGAAAATTTTGTACTTATCTATTCTTTAATATGACCAACAATGAAAACTGTTTATTTTTCAAAAATAAACAAAACTGAAAGTACTTTAGAGGAAGCTATTTTAAAAATTCGGCTTAGGGCTTCTTATACTATTTTAATGAGGGTAAGAACTATCTGGTATTAAATGCCATTTAATTGTACATTGATTAACCGAGATTACTCAAAATCATTAAAGTTGTTCTGGAGAAAATTGAAAAATCGAATCAGGCATACACATGCCCTATATGTATAGTTTTAGCTTCGTACTGCTTCTCGATTTTGAGCTAGGGCTATCAGACACAGACCATTTTGCGAAACTAGGTTATTTGAACTCATGATAGTTCAAAACGTTTAAGTTCGTCAATATTTTGCACTTGAATCCGAAATTTTGCATGGTCGCAATACCTTACCTTACAGCATATTCCATAAATAGGTAAAGTGACGTAAAAGTAAACATAAAGTAAAAAGTAAGGAAACGAGATAAGAGATATATTTAATCGTCAATAGTCATAGATCGTTAATCTCTAAAGTGAAAAGTAGTATCAATAGATTTTTCAGGAAGTACAGATCAACTAAAAATATTTTGACATACTAGGATATATACGAAAGGAAAATTAAGGCAGGGTTAAAATTACATAATATAAGTGAAAACAACATAATAAACAAATGAAAGAAATTATAAATAAAATAGTATAAATATCAAATCGATAATGATAAGAGTATAAAAAAAATACGCCAACTATTAGGTTAAAATGAACAGTAGACATAATAGCACGTAAAATGTACATAGTTTTATTTGTTTCTTTTCTTTATCTGTATTTATTTTCTTCATCCTTCTGTTTTTATATATTTAAAGATAGCTTTTATTTATTTTTATGTAACTTTTTTTTCACTTATTTATTTATTTTTATTCTTATGATATTTTATTTTAGTATGAATGTAATCAGTTATCACTACTACCTATTGCCCAGCAACTGAGGCAGATTGTAATATTTCAATAAATAAAAAAAAAAAATATTGTATTTATTCTCTCTCGAATTTAATCTAATCTTAACTTACTTCTGTATTATTCCGTTTTTGGTGTTTCAAATTTGGTCTTCTCATTTATACTTTTCCATTTTACGTGTTATTACTGTCTACTGTTCATTTTACCCTAATTGTTTGCGTATTTTTTTAATATTATTATCATTGTCGATATTATGTTGTTTTCACTTATATTTATAAAATTTTAACCCTACCTTAATTTACTTTTGAATTTATCCTATTATCTTTTTTTTTTTTTTTGTATATTTTTAGTCCTGATGAATTTCTACAAATGGGAGCGAAACATCAGCAAATAAATAGTTATTAACTCTTTTTGTTTTCTTGTGACCACACGCCTGACCATCTTCTTCAGAATTTTAATAAATTAAATACTTATTATTGGTTTTATGACATCAATCGACTATTCCAAGAGAATGAGCCTGATTTCTACTTTCGCTTTCACCGTTTTCATTTTAATCTGTATATTATTTGAATATCAAATACTAATATGAAACGATTCAATCCTTTTTTAAAATAAATATAGGTGTAATGGAGTAAAAATGTTAGCGGTCTAATAGGGATAACATTAGCTACAGTAACAACACAGTTGTTCTTATAAATCTGGTATAGTTAACTCCACCTGTGGCAAGATGAGAAAGCGAATCCAAGGATGGGACTCCACGTATGCTAATGCAGTCTAATGGTTAAGTTTATGCTTCGATTTACGGTGAAGCGTTTGAGAGAAGACATCAATGACTCTTGGTTACCAAATTTGTAGGCTTGTGCAAGCAGTTAAGACTCTTCCTTATAAGAACTTGGCAACTTCCACTTAATTCCCGAGGGCTATTCGAAAAGTTACGAAATCGGATTGCTAATGATGATAAAATCTGGTTTTGCTCAACCTACCCAAATTCACACCGTTTATCTAGAGAAAGGAATTTACATTATCCTTTAGCAGCAATTAATTCACTAGGTGATACAGAGCTCACAATGTATAGATTTCATAAGTACTTGAGTATTGGCAAAATATTTGTTGCGGTGCGTGAATCTCATAACTCCACTTGCTATCAAAATTTGTATTTTAGTGTTTCTCGAGGTGAAAATTAAGAATATCAACTTTCTTCTTGCCAAGCATAACAGTTTAACACATACACATCAATGTGTACCAAGCTATGTCGGTTTTTTCCGATTCCTCCTCCTACCTCTATTTTTCCCTTATCTCTCTAAGGTAATCATCAACTCCTTTCATAGGATCTTATATTTATCCATGGTTAATTATATAAAATAATTTAAACTAAAGGTACTTGAGAGGAGTATCTTTCAATGAGGTTAAAAACCTAGTTGATATTTCAGATCACCTTATTTTAGATTGACATACATATAGTTCAATCAAAATCGTTGGATATTTTTTAAATAGATTTCTAATAAAAAAAAAGTAAGATTATCTAAAGTGGCTGTTATGATTGTTTCATTGTAACGGACAAGTCTGGGTTAAATTCCAGGCAGAACATATGTAATTGCAGTTGTACACGGCTTTTCGTTTTTTAGAAACAGATAATTTTGCAAGATTTGGTTGTTTGGAACCAGAGGACCCCAATACAAGTATTTCTGTTGGAAACTGAATTCGATGATATTTATTCCAATTTGAGAGTTTTGAGGCTTTTTGAATCTTCCTTCTAGTTTTGGTCTCCAGGGCTTTAATTTCTATTCCGTAATTTGAAGTTACGCAATGGCTATGGAAGGTCCACACTTAAACACGTGCTTACTCAAATCTTTGAGGTTTATTTACAAACATGATCTAAAGAAAGAAAAGGATTCACAAAGCTAGCCGAGCAAAAATGAATGCGAGAGGACTTTGGATGGGATCGGGAGGTAATGAGCCCGGACAGATGAGAGACGGTGCATGCTGTCGGGCCATCCATTACCGCCACTCACGAGGATAGGTCCCTCCAATCCTCCAATCTGATATCCAATCACGGTGTCAACGTCTCGACAAACCGAACCTCTCCGGCGGTTTTTGATTCTTATTTTCCATCGTTTAAGCGACGCAAACACAAACTGGGTCGGACATGATAATCGCTAAATCGAGAGAAGATATAATAAATTGCTGGGATCAAGAATACATTAGGCGATTCGGGGCTGAGGGCGGGCATCGCTCAGCCTTTCAATATGATGGGTGGTCCTCCTTTAATGTGCAAGAGCCGCCAAAAGGTAAGTAACAAAATTAGAAAGAGATATAATAGTTTTAAACAGTGTTACTTACTCATGTTATAACAAAACTATACGCAATTTCTCTGCACATACCTGAAAAAAAAGAAAACATATTAGTAGATGAAAATAAACTATTTCATATTAATAGTATTATGATACTTATTGCTTATTTATAATTATACTACACAAAATGAGCAACAGAATTTGGTAAAAAGAACAGTAGTTGCTGTAAAAAAGAACAGCAATTAGTAAAAAAAAATATATATATATATTTAATTGTATAATATTATCTGTTCTGGACGGTTAAACTACAGAGAGAATCAATTTATTGAAAAAAATCCTCCTTTTTTTTTTTCTCAATAAATTGACCTCTCATTTCCAGAAGAGGGAAATTTGTATTTCCCTTTTATTTATTTTTTTTTTTCAGGGTCTATTTTGGTGACATAGACTTTGATACTAATTACTTTAACAAAGTGAAATGTTAGGTTCAACAATCAGAAATGTACCAGGTTTTAATGCCAAACTATAAATATATTGTCAAGTTTTTCATTTCAAAACAGGTATAGTACAAAATTGCTTTTGAAATCGTAATCGAACTTTTACATAACATCAACGATATATACTGAATTTTCTCCACTATTCTCGTTAGTAAAAAATTAACTCTAAAGGAAATAAAAAAGAATATATGTTAATGAATACATAGATGAACATATATGTGTATCATAGATGGACTATAGTACCAAAAAAATTAATAACATTAGAAAATATATAGACAAAGAAAATGGTAAATAATATTTGTATGTAAATCACAAATAATATTAATATAAAAAAAAAGAAAACACTGAAGAATAAAAGAGATATTTTTCTTCCTCCAAGTCTAGTTAAATTAAAAACATCGATTTTTGTTTTATGAAGACCGTTTAAAAGAAAATAAAGCAAAATCCTTTTAGATACTACAATTACTAATTAAAGTAGACAAACCTTAGGCCAATTATCGAACTTATTTCTATATTTTTTTTTAAACGTAAAATTCAAAGCCTTATGCCTCTCAAGTCGAAGAATATGAAAAAAAAGTTAACACTTGAGATTAACTTCAGTTATCTTCTTAGTATGGTCTTTATGTGTTTTTACAATTTAACAATTTATTGGACTAAATAGTTGTAATTTAAAACATTAAATAAAATTTTATTATTATTGATATTAATATTTTATCCCCTTTATTCTGAGATCAGTCCTAATTAAGATGAAAATGGTCTAAAAAACAAACTTTAAGGGGACCTCAACGTAGCTTGAAGATGGAAACGAAATATGATCTAGAGATTATGCAATTATGGTGATCTCACTATCTGGCTAAACACATTCGACTAGTTTACAGCCGTAAATATATAAAATAAAAAAATAAAAGGAAAAAGTAAATATCCACGGTACAATGCATGCTCTATTAGCTTGTGAGCTATTTACAGAAGAAGAGAAAGGTAATCAGCTGTGGACTGTGAAGAAAGAACGGTGGGAATGCAGCCGATGGTAATTCTTGAGGACGCGCACCACTTGGCAGGTTACGTCTGGCTAGCCATCCTTCTTCGGTCGAGAAATCCTAATGGTCACCGCTGCCGACGTAAAGGGCTACCGCTGGCCAGGCAGGTGTTGGGTGTCTGGGTGTGAGCATAGCTGTGCGTCCGAGCGATCCCTACAGCATCCTCTTTGTTTCAGAAAAGTATAGATGTATCTAAACAGGTGCTAAATCTTACAGATGTATCTTAAAAGGGAACTTAACTCACCACACATTCAAAGCCCCTTAGATTGTATTTATTACAAAGAAGAATACAAACAAAAGTTACTTTTCTTTTACCCACTTCCTATCCCTTTCTGACATAATGGGTTGTCTAGAGGTGTTTACCCCTATTCGGAAGGTCGATTATTCATTTAAAGTTAATCCTTCGGACCGGCACTGCTGAAGTTCAAGGTTCCTACGGCCTTAACAAATCATGTTCTTATCCGAAGGAAAGAAAACGAGCATTCAGAAGATACAAACATTACAATAGGGCCGTCCGTAGCTCAGATGGTTAGGCGCAGGTCTATCAGTCTGAGATCTGCAGACGGCTCCAGTTTATATCCAACCTGAGGGGTTGACTTTTTCCATTAACTGGTAATCCCACAAAATGAAAAACTTGACCCCCCACCATGGTTAGAATAGGTTGGCCATCTGTAGATAACTACACAAACACCACATTCACTGTGGATTGCCTTATATTAATAAAAAAACAACAGCATTATAATGAAAACTGAAGTTTTTATATATACTCATACCAACTTTCTCAAATAGTAATTAAATCCAGCGATATTTAAATTAGAGTCAAATTGTTTAAAATCTACTTTTTTTTTGGAAAAATTAACTTTATTAAAAATAAAAAAGAATTATAATTGCAAATTTCCATTAAAGAGGGAGTGTTTAGTGTAATAGGGTATTTTTTTTAACAGTGTATTTCTAAGAGTATTGGTTTTGTGCAAAGACCAGTTTGGACTTAAATTGTAGAAAATTGGACTTAAAATCAAATTTATAAATATATAGATTAATATTTCTTTTTCTAAAAAATCACACCTGCTAACTGGTTGCGTTTGGAACTTTGGTTGTTTTCCATTTTCACCACTTATATATTTGCTCATTTATAAATAAATATATATATTTTAAATCTTTTTATGGGACCAAGTCTCCAAAGAGCAAAAACAATGAACATAAATGGACGCTGGTCTTCAAGGATTGAATACAGGAACGTTGGGTAAGATGTACAGTCGTATAGGAACGATTATTATTTCTTAGGGATTGGAAGAACCAACAATCCATTACCGTTTGAAAGATTTAAAAGACACTTTAGTTCGATATAATTGTCAGGAATATATGTGAGTTTGGTAACCTCAAAGAAAAATCTTATAATTCTAAAATTTGATACCAAACTGGTCTCTGCAGACGTCATTATCTTATTACAGATTAGCAGATAAAGTTTCTGAAATGTCGACAAATGTAAAAATGATGCTAAAACATTATATATAAAAAAGATGGAGCGAAACCCTTGTGACACGGTAAAAATAAACTAAGACTTTTAGAAATTGCAAAAAAGCTAATTGAGATTAATCTGTATTTAATTTTCCTAATTATGAAACCAGATAAATGAGAATTACACATTTTAATTTTCGTAGAATGAGAATTTCCGTACAGAGTGATTCGGTACTCACTAGTCATAGCACGTCAATACTTTAATGTAATATCTTTTACTTTAAAAATGTACCTTAAAAGTATCATTTGCTTTAATAATGTAAATTAAGAGTAAAAAAAACAATGACTCTTTTTCCTAAATTATGAGGAGATTGTTTGATCAAATGTTTCCCTCCTAATAAAAGAATTGAATAAAAACTAGTATTTCTTAAACCATGTAAATCCCCTTCCGGTTTTTGTAGTACAAAGTTGCCTATAACTCTGGTTAAATCCAAAACAATACTGCACCACCGAAGGTGAACTTCTAAACATCATAAGGTAACTACATTTCCCTAAGATTAAGAAAGTCCATTGTGAACAAATGTTTATTTCCAAATGAAAGGGACATTTTTTTTTTTTTTCATTTTAAAACATTTAACTTTTCCTAAAATATACCAAGGAGCCAATTATAACTTTGCATAGAGCTAAAACTGATAAATACAAACTTGCAACTATGCTATTACGAGTTCCTGAATTTAAAAATAGAGCCATTCTTCCTACGAGTGTTGGGCATAAATTAGCTATAGTTGAAACTAATAGCTAATGTTGCCATGGATTCGATATTTACTTATCAATGGTTCATTCATGAATAAGTGTCGTTTCTATGAAAATTTTAGCTATTAGTTTCATGCATAGCTAATTTTGGCCATCTGTGCTTCCTACCCAGAAAGTCTTAGGTCTCCCAATCTAGCTTCGTAAGAAGGGCTAAATACGTTTTAAATGCTACTCTTGGAGAATGAAATCTCCTACTGTAAGGTATCAGCACTTTTTCGTTCTAATTAGCAACCTAATTTTGTTTAGTATATAGTGTCGATATAATTCGAACCCGATTGCCACGAACCCGTCCAGTTATTGCGCAACTTAAAGGCACAACCTGAAACAACGTACCCAACAATTACTTGATATAACACCATATACTGATACTCCACTTCCAGAGGGCAGACAGCGGAGGCCTAGGTTGGCCCAAGGGAACCATACGTCTTGGATGACATGGGAAGGCGCTGGGAAAAATGAGCGGCTGACTGGTACTAATAGAGCTCCTCTTCGAATGAACCACTCGGCCACTTTTGGGCCTAATATTCCCGCCGACTGGGAGATTAATGCAGCGGCACAGGCCGGGCCCTTGACGCCTCGTTATCCCCGATAGAAGGTGCCCCGGGAACAATGCTACATGTCCAACTGCAATCTTTAACATCTTCTTCCACTCTACCAACACCCTGACATTTCCAGACAAGTCTTAAAAAAAGGAAATAAAAAAGGACTGCCTCTTCATAACAATGGGTTCCTCCTTTGGGCACCGATAGCAATAAGTCGCTGGTCTTGTGTTTTCCTGTCCCTGTGTTGTCATGCGGGAGCAGGCATCAGAACGAATGAATGGTATGACGCGTTCATCGTGCGTGATCGGACAATAGACACCCAAGATAAACAAGGAGGCATGAAATAAGAAATTGTGGTTTATAAACAAATCTTTCAGACCTATTCAATACACAAACGGATATATATATATATATTCTGTGATCTTCAACAATTATTTATTTTAAACTTTGTATTGCGAATGGATTTAGTCGACAGTAGTCTTTACAGTGTAGAAAATAATTGTAAAAATAAAAATATTTTTTTCACAGTGCACTAAAGGAACCTATTTGGAGAGGACAAGACTAAAAGTAGGCCATTTTCTGACTTATACTAATTTTACCTAACAAGATATATTAGATGGTCAACTGTAGGTAAATGAAATGAAAAGTAGTTATCTTATTCTATAGATTAATCAACTATAGAACAATTTTGAGGTTAAATAATACATTGATCAGAGTAGTTTGGCCTTGCTAACTTATGACCTATAACATAATTACATAATCAGTGATTAATTATATTAAAAAAATAATAATAAATAAAATGGTAAAAGATAGTTTCTATATTTACAAATAATGTATACACGAGTTGGTGATAGGTACAATCTGGTAGGTAGTTTTACATAAAAAAATTGACTGGAAGTAATTTCTCATTTGGTCTAGCAAAGATTTGAAAGAAATGGTAGAGGGAGATTTTAAACCAATAACTAATCTTATAAAAATAAAAAAAGTATAAAGATTTATAATTAAATAAAGAAATGATCAAATTGAAATTTGGAAATTTATATAAAAATTATTGTAATTACATTCATAGGATAAAACTGAGAAAAACAAATAAAGACACAGTTAAAGAAAATTGAAATTAAAATTATACAAAGTATATAATAAAATACATTGCTGATACTGTAATACTTGTGATTATTAAAAAATATATATAAGCAAAAATAAGTTAATTACAGTAATTATACCAATAAGTAATACATAGTTTATGTATATCATTTAATTAAATTTAAAAAAAATCACTCATCTACACAATTGTCATCCTAACCCCACACTAATCATCAATATTTAAGAAAGTGGAAAATTTCATTACGATATATGTCATTTTATTCAGACTATTGCCTCTATAGAAGAATTTCAAAAGTTATAATATTTATTTTGAGTATAATAATTACAAGGCTAGTGACAAGTAGGTATATTTCACATACATTTATTTGTTGTAAGAATCGGGATAATTTGTACAGAGAAAAAATAAATGCTAGAAGTATCCTTTTTTAATAAATTTAATTTAAAGTTATCGTAAATCGTATTTTCCACAAACACATCACAAATGTTTTATTAATTTTATAATATTATTATTGATAATGGCATACATGCTCTCCTCTGGTGAATCAATATATTAAATTTAATATAAAGTGCTCTCCCATGAAATCCATTTACATTATACTTCCATATGGGTGAGGGAAAAATATTTCCGAGGCACGCTGGAAAGTGACTTCCCCAGTCACCAGTCAATAAAGAAAATGTTAACTCACACTGAGAATTCCAAGCAGGCTCAGATTTAGCAGATAAGTGGTAAAAGTACCAACGCTCTTTCACATTTTTAGAAAGTGAAAAAGAGCTTTCTTGAATTATTTTAGAAAGGTGACAGAACGATTAGGGAAGGAAGTTGAAGGATTACGT
Source organism: Halyomorpha halys (assembly GCF_000696795.3). Classification (NCBI taxonomy): domain Eukaryota; kingdom Metazoa; phylum Arthropoda; class Insecta; order Hemiptera; family Pentatomidae; genus Halyomorpha; species Halyomorpha halys. Next base: position 1,433,780 of record NW_027115007.1, read on the forward strand.
TTAATTGTGAGTTCGACTAAATATAAAAACATCTAGAGCGAATGCCACAATGTTTAAAAAATATATTTTTATTAATAGTAAAAAGAAATACTATCAATAGTTATTATGCTTGCAAATATATTAACCTGGTGAATAAAAAAAGTCTACTACATTCTATTAACATAAGAACTCCAAAAAATTCAATCCAAACCACAAATTATTACTGATCATGCCACGTTTTTAGAGTGCAAGTATTAATAATACTTGTTTTTAAATTCATTAAAATATGTAATTATGATATAAGTAAAAAATGTTATAAAACAAAAGTAATATGTCAAATATTATATTATTCTTATATTATTATTATTATGTAATATTATTTATTCATACTATTAGTAAACAAATATTTTTAAAAGTCGTGACTTTACCCCAACTTTTCCTATATTTAGCTAGACCCATAACTATACGTAATCCTTGAACTTCGTTTCCTTGTCTTTCACCTTTCTAAAATAATTTAAGAACGCTCTTTTTCACTTTGTGTAAAAGTAATTACCTTTTTCAATGGGAAATTTCGAAGTGAGGTGCGCTGTTTATGAGCTGGAAGAAGTTAGAGAAAAAAAACAATTTAAAATTCCAAAAATCGTAGAGGTTAGGAAGGATGGTCTCAGTCTACAAAAATATAATGTAAAAATACATAAATAACTGTATATAATATAATAATAAAACATTGTATTTTTATTATTCTGATTTATCGCATAATCGAAATGTATCTTATCTTGATTGTTAGAGTCAGTTCACTAAGATATTATCCCTACAGGCTTAAGCAGCCCCAAGAGAACTTGATAGGGATAGTTACTCCTCTTGTGCCAGCAAGCCAGTGACAAAAAATGATTCACCAACTTCACCAAAAGCCAGTGTACCGTAGTACTGCAACATAGTTTCATTTCAAGTTTAAATTTCAGATTATTAGGTTTACTGAATTCTGAATTCAATCGAAATTGAATCCAAACGCGACCATATTATACAAAGATTTTTTTTTTTTAATTATTTATTTAATGTAATTTACAACTGTACAAAATAATAAAATATGTTGTATGTTTCATATACACTTGAAAATTTTGGGAAGGAACCACCCATTGGTGGTACTTCAAACATTAATTTAAATTAGAAGGTCCCGTGGCCATCTTCTTTTCAGACGCCTCGGAAGATTATCAGGGATTGTTAAGGAGGAAAGATTAAGAATTAATGGGTTAGGATGGTTAAGGAGTTTGGAATGAAAAGACGCATATCTGTTTTGGGTTAAATCTGCAACGAATGGGATGTTAAGGTCTTTGTGAATGATTTTATTGTGACATAATAAGCATCAAGGATTTTACGTAAGATTTTGGATTGTAACGATTGGATGCGGGAAGAATTTGATGGTTTGGTGGAGCCCCAGAGCTCAATTCCATATGTCCAAATTGGTCTGATTATCGTAGTGTATACTAATTTTTTGTAGTGAATGGGAAGTTTAGAGCGTATGTCAAGTAAGTGTTGTAGCAATCAGAATCTACGAGCAGTTTCTTGTCGTTTCAGTCTTGTGTGTGGATTCCACTTGTCAAGATGGAGTCCTAAGTATCGAATCTGTTCAACAGGCAATATACATAGATTAAAATTTGAAAAATTTTAGCATAAATTTGACGATTGATGGGAATTATTACAGTTATAATATCATGTTATTATTTATGTAATATTAGAATTTTGGATAAATTGGAAAGATGTTGGTGAAGAAAGTAATTAGTTAACGTTCTTTTTAAATCAACAAATGACAGTCAGTTCAAGAAAAAGTGAAATTTAAATTTTATTAAAAATCACATTTAAGGTTTTTGTTGATTTTCCCTCAGTATTTAACTAAATTTATAATACTATCAAGGTTTATGGTTGATTCCAAGACAGCTTCAGATTCACAGGAGGAAAAAAATAACACTTTAATAATAGACTATTGAGCGTTAAAATTTCCATAGGCCACAATCCATATCTTCCTTTCTTGACATTTTCACATTCATTGGTAAAGTGGAAGAAATAACGCCCGAAAGAAGAAAAGGGTTTGAAAACGAAGGACGAACGAGACTTCATAGGTTCTTTGTGCAGGAGTTGCTTCTATTCATTGTTGTTTGGCCACCTCTCTACCATAGGACAACATTCATTCATACTGACGACGCAACCGAAAAACTTCTATAGTATTTGGTAAGTTATCAACATAAAATATCGAATATTGAAATATCGAACAGTCTAATAATTTATTAAATCAAAGAACATTTTATAACTCATATTATTTATTTACATAATTTTTATTGTCTTTAATCTTAGAGAATCATCATAAATCATTAAAAAGTATATCGTGCAGTAAAACCCAGCAGGTTTTGGAAACTACTTCTCTCATAAAACATTATTTAAATGGGAGAAAGAGATCAATTTTCTTTACTTTTTTTAACACTCTGAATGACTGCGAGCAGATATATTATATAATATGTAAAAACAATAAATCAATACAGTTATGTTTACACCATCGACGAAAATCAGTATTTTATTTTAAATTTTGGATTTTTGGAAAAATGGGATTATGAATGAATCCTCCCATAATACCCAAAAACAACGTAATAATGTGGTCAATTGCACCATTTTTAATAGGTTTACTTGTTTATACTTATAATGCAATATTCAAAATAGAATTTCTTTGACGTCAGCTGCAAAAAATTCGGAGGTTAAATCAAATATTTTTTTTCAAACTTTTGTATGATAATAGGTATGTTTCGAAAACTTTATACTGTAACTTACTTTATAAAGTAATTTATACTTTTTTTGTAACAAAAAAGTTCCCTGTCGAAATGGGCGACAATTCCTGGATTAGACCGAAAAAAAAATTAACGGTGAAATATTATGGTTCGTTCCGATTTGAACCATCATATACAACACAAGTATAATAATAATAGTTCAAAAAGTGGTAAAAACCAAAAAATGTCCTTAAATAATAAAATCGTATAAAACGTAAATTACTCAAAATATATCATTTCTGAGAATTGTTTTTATTTTATTTTTTATGAATATGGAATTGAGCTCTGGTGCTCCACCAAACCATCAAATTCTTCCCGCATCCAATCGTTACAATCCAAAATCCAACGTAAAATCCTTGATGCTCCTTATTTCGTCACAAATAAACTCATTCATAAAGACCTTAACATCCCATTCGTTGCAGATTTGACCAAAAACAGATATGCGTCTTTTTATTCCAAACTCTTTAACCATCCTAACCTATTAATTCGTAATCTTTCATCCTTAAAAATCGCTGATAATCCTCCGAGACGTCTGAAAAGAAGATGGCCACGGGACCTTCTAATTTAAATTAATGTTTGAAGTACCACCAATGGGTTGTTCCATCCCAAGATTTTCAAGTGTATATGAAACATACTACATATTTACCTATTGTATTATTTTGTACAGTTGTAAATTACATTAAATAAATAATTTAAAAAAAAAAATTATGAAATGAAATTTTAAAAAAAATCCACAATACAGGAAACGTTAGTGGTGCAATACTTTGTAAGGAAGTACTGCTACTAGACCGACTGTTGTGCAAGAATTTTACCCAATTAAAGGTACTTAATTTATGAGGTTGTGTGGACCTCAGAGGGCTTCCGAATCCACAGGACTGACTCACGGCTACAATGAAACAGAAAATAATTATCTGTCACAGCCGGATCCGAACCCAGATCCTTAGTTAGTAGTAGCACAGTGCCTTACTTATGGGTTACCACTTCCACGTCAAAATGAAATATTGTGATTAAATCTAAGTTTCAAAAATCAATACTTTTTATTTGGGTGGAGACATGCTATTATTTTAATTCATACATCTCCCTTCACCTGAAAATAACTAAAAACTGAAAGAAAAAAAAATTATTTTTAATGATAGTTTCATAAATTGATTTTTGTTTATAGATTTTGTACCAGTGAAGTAGGGAGTATAGGAAAATATTATAACACCCGTAATATAAATGGTTTGGCTTTAAAAATAATTTTCCTAATTACTTTATAAATTGAAATTTCAAAGGCCAGGCAAAAACGACAACATAGGAATCAACAATGGGCAAAGACAATAGAAGACAGGATGTTCTGTTGGCTAAGTATAAGATTGGGCATCCAGGACTGACTCACCAAAACTTGCTTTTAGGGAAAACACCGCTTTGGGAACAATGAAGCATGCTGACCATTGACCACTTCCTCTCAGCCTCAAGACAATAATTTTTAGTCTTTATAATTCTAAAACAGTTGACACGAGAAAATAGACTGGAGATGTTTATATTTTTTCAACGTTCCTCTGAATTCCATATTTTTCAATATAAATAGCTTAAAATATTGTTTTACATAGAAACAAGTGTACACTAATTTGCCAATGAATTCTTAAGTAATAATGAGAGGGAAACAGGATATTAAAAAATTAATAACTTCATCGGGGTTCATAGGCCTAATAACTCCTAAATTATTTCAATTAAAAGAACAATCATTACAAAATCATTTTTAATTCACTTAAAAAGCCTCAATTTAAGCTCTAATCATGTTCAATAATTCTAAAAATATACATTTTCAAAATCAATATTTGTTTTTCTAATAACTAGAAATCATAGGTTTTGTTAATTCATTGCGGCAAATATCATGAAAGCTACTAATCTTAGAACGAAAAGCTTTAATTAAACTTGAACCCTAATCAATATCTGTTCGACAAATAGTTCCTGAGATAAAGAACTTTTCTCAAAACATGACATTTTCAAAGCATGTTACATGATGTAAAAATCATATACAAATATCTACAAACTATTATAAAGAAAGTAATGTAATTATTAATGAATGACCTTGCTTGGAAGTATAAACTTGTTCGAAAAAATGTATTTTGGAAAATATTGAACGAAACTTATTCTATTACGGTTAAATACAAAGCTCATTAAATCACCATAAAGTACTTTATAATGTTCATCTTACTAACTAGTTTTCATGACATATGCCAAAACAAATACATTAAATGTAGTTTCTCGCTATTTTGAAAAAAAAAAAAATGTTGGCATTTAGAAAAATATTGAACTTAAACAGTTATACTAGAGCTCAAATTCACTCTAATTTAAAAAAATGTTTTCATTAATTTATTCCTGCGGTGGTTAATTTTCAAGATTTTGAGCACTGAACGAAAGTTTCATTTTTCTTTCTTGAATATTTGAACTTTAAGCGGTGTCAACATGAAAGAATCCTACTGTTCAGGAAGATTTTCCGTTTCTATTATTTGATGAAGGTAAAACAATAATTTATATTCTAATAAATAATGTAACGAAGAAATAAAGAAGAATAGAGAATTCTAAAAAAAAACAAAAAAAAAACGTAATTTTGGTGAGATTATATAGAAAAAAAAAGTTGAAGCTTTTACTGGGTAAAATTTTTACATCTGGATAAAAGTAATAGAAAAAAATAAATTATATTGGCACGGGACATCAATAAAATTCATCATAGTCGTATAAGAATAGGATTCATTTAAAATCTAATGTTATCTATAAATCCATATACATATTTGTTTTATACCAAAATTACTGCGATTTAAGTGACTAGCAATGCTAAGGGAATCATTGACTATAAACCTAAAACCATACGGAGCCCATTTAAAAAAAATATATATTTCCATAGAATGCCTATCAATTCCCATGGAGTGGTATACTTTTTATCATGGTCTTTTTCAAACGAATTTACATTGCATAATGGATTAAATGATATTAGCTTGCAGTTAATTCTGGGTTAACTTAAAATTTTACTCTACTATTATTCAAACAAGAAATACTCCGGATTTGTGGAGCGATTCAGTTGATGAGAAGTGATGATTTCTACTGTATTCGATAAATAACTTTTTATGAATTTCAGAAAAGTGGGTTACTTGAAGTTTCTTTGATATTCTGATTTTTTTATCGTAACGTACACCGACTAATAATCGTTATAAGTAAATGTTTAAAAGAAACGTTTCCCACTACGATGACGAAGTTATGATTAAGTTACAATTAATTTACAAATTTTGTTGTTAATTTTTTCTACTATTCCTGTACTATATCGATTTACATTGTAAAATTATCTAAACTAGGATTCGGTTTGGAACGCCACTATTGATGATCTTACCTATGAAACATTTAATTAAACAAATATTGGTCGATCAATCTCTCAAAGAGATTATGTATAGGATCTATCTTTTTTAACTTTGAAAATAATTACTAATGTGAATAGAGCATTCCTAAAGAAAAAATAAATAAGTGGTACTATCAAGCTACATTGAAAAATTAACTAAAGCAGTAATTAGTGTTTCATCTGTATATATGTTTATACGGAAGCAATATTTTACCAAAATGTTTGACAAAACCATCTGAATGGGACCCCTTAATTTTGAAAGAGATAACTCACACTATTAAAAACGGTATTTTATTAAAAACGTTAGTTTACATGTATATACTAATTATTTATTACTAACGTTAAAATTTTTTTTCTTTGATAATATCGGTTATTATTATTTTTTTTTATTTTGTTCAGGCTGATACTATATTCAAGCATTTAAATTGCTTTAAAAAAAAAATCAGTGCTGTGAAAGTTTTAACCTCCAAAACACGGATAATATTATATGACATTGCTGAGAATTGAAAAATTAATGAATATCGTTTCTTTACATTTAAATAACAAAATGTTTAAAAGTAAGAACATCTTTCCACAGAAGGAACAGGGTTAGAGTTATTTCCACATTTGATATATTTCAACAATTGTAAAAAAAAAACAGTCACAATAAACTGCATTATAACAGAAGAACAACTGTATCAAAGAGCTATTAGAGACAGAAATAGGCTGATTAAGCAGAGGATGACAGATAACAAGAGAATTGCACTGCCTTAGCGGTGAGGCCGACCTACAATAACCGGTTCCTCTGGAGGTGTGAGCAGGGTGTAACCTCTTCCGAGCCGATGAATCGGATTCGCCAAACTGCTATATACCTAACACCAACAAACCTCATCCATAAATAAACGAATTCAAGACGAAAACTTTTTAATGAATGTAATAAAATCAATTGTGAGAGTTAAAAAATTGAGAACATTTCCAACATCATTGTCTATGTGGTGCTCTAAAAAGAAAACAAATTGAATATGGCCTTTATTCAATCTAAACAGAATTTGCACACAAAAAAAATATTTTCAAACCCTATTAATAACTTAAATAAAAAAAAAAAATACTCTATTTGACAATTTGTTGTACGTTCGGATTGTGATAGTGATAGGAGGAAAATTCAGATAGATTACCTGGTTATAGTAAAATGTCGTGAATAAAGAGGAAGTCTACTATTAATTTTCTTTCTATGTAATGACCTGTAATGAATTAATTAAATAAATTTAAGTATCTCTTAGCTAATTAGGAATATAAACAGAATGATCTTAATTATCAACGACTAAGTTCAATTAAGGACTATTCCAAGTGCTACCAATATTACACCAATTAGGCTAATGCGAAATGATTGAGATCACTCAGATAAATTAGCATAAGCTAAACAGCATTAGTAGGAAATGGATCTACTAAGGAATGGACCACACAGACACAATAGAGCGCGGTAATTCTAGTAATTACTAGAGGCATATGTTTTGAAACTTATAAAAAACTTGCTTTTCCCAAACCTTTAATTCCTCCGGAAGAGCAGAATAGAAAAATATGGCCCGAGAAAGAAAAATAATAACCCGAAAGAGTGGAAAATTGCTACAAAAGAGAAAGAGGACAGGGTAGATAAACTATGGACGACGGGTGGGGTATCAATTATAAAATTAAACCCTTAGAGTGTAATTTCTCCGTTCCAGTATATCACGGAGCCCTCCGAGTCTATATAATTAGGGCAGATGGGGGTGATGATTGGGAGGCAGGTACACGATGGCTGAAGTATTGCCTGTCTACCTTGTGCTCCATTGGAATGGAATGTAGTCTAGTACCAACACAGCTTTTACAACGGAAGAATATTTTTATGAATGGACGGATGAAATGAAAAACAAAAATTATTCTATTTTTAAATACCTGCTGATTCCTTTACCTTTTAATACTGCTACTAAGGAAATGGTTGTGAAGAGAACCCATATCGCAAATAGTAATTTTCATATGTAGCTTTCCAATTTTATTTTTTTAAAATATTTGTACATTAATTGAACCGCGAGCTGGAATAAAGCTGTATCTTACAATTTTCGAATAGTCCAAGACAGGTCAAATAATGTTTGACTTTTATTTTGTTTTATAAATAATGTACTTTGTATCATCTTCAACAATATGTCAATATTTTCAGCAATATTACGATATAATCGTTATATTTAGCCCATGTTTCAATTTTCAATAACCACCAGTATTCTCCCATATATAGACTATTATTTAAAAAACAAAAAATAAATAAGCACGCAGCCAAATATATTAATTCAATAATCAATATCTAAACTTATTAAAAAAAATGTATTTTATTTCACATAAAAGTTATTTCTAATACCTTCAGAAATATTATTAATAAATCATATACTATGATATTGTTTAAGTAATAATTTAATACACGCAATTCAATTATCAAAAACATCTGGAATATTTTTACCAATGGACCTAATTCTATTACGATTTAAAAAGGAAAACGAACATGCACATCATCAAATTTTATGAATTTATTAATCAATATCTAGATTTATATATATAAAAAGTGTTTAGCGCCTTTAATACAGCCGTATGTCTTTTTCTGCCGAGGCTAAATTTGATTTCCTTATTAGATAAAGTTAAATTCAAACCATGACATCTTTTGAGCTTTGTTAAAATGAAAACACACAAAAAAAAATTACAAGTACTATATAAGACCATTGGTACCTTAAATAATTTTAAATCACACAAAATCCTTTAAAATTACTTTACTAAAACAATATAATTTACAACTAATTTTCAAATAAAAACAGTAATTAAAACAGACTTTTTACCATAGTTGTGACGCATTCTCTTTATTACATTAATTGTCTAGCTAATTTTTCTCCTCTTATTAGATACATTTTATTTATTGTTTCTCAAGCCTAATATATTTCATTAGAGCTGCACTCCAATTAGTGCTATATAATTAACTTTCAAAATACTACAAGAGAACCAGAAGTTCAACAATTTATATATTACAAGAAATACCCACTGATAAGTTTGACCATACTATTAAGTATTTAACCATAGTAGTTATAATATCATGAGTGTTTTGAGACCATAAGAAAGAAATTAAGATATTTTCTAGAAAATTGCCCCATAGACCTCTTTTCCAACCATCTTTTCATAAGGAGGAAAATATAAAATTATTGTATCGTTTAAATAAATAAAAAAATGTTTCCATTTTAGTCTCAAAACATTTTTATTCCATTTATAAGTCCGACGGCCAATTCGACCATCCTCAAGGACAATCTTAATACAATTGCAGAATCAAAACATTTATGCTAGTTATTCTGTCCAGGTCATCAGATAAGTTTTACTGTTGACTATGATAAATATTTTTAATGAGGGGTAGATAGTTGACCGTAGATTAATGGTTGGAGAAGTTTGTCTGGGGGTGCGGTCAGCAAAGAACAACATAAATAAACAAAACCATATTTATTTATTTTATGCCTGTCTTCTGTTATACGCCATAACCCCTGATGAAAACCTGAAACTCAGGTCGAAACGTCGGCATAAAATAGATAAATATGGTTTTGTTTTTTTATATTGTTCTTTGCTGACCGCACCCCCCGACAAACTTCTCCAATCATAAATATTTTTAATTTTTCACATTAAATTTAAAATTGACTAATTAGCGTACTTAAAGGACTGATAGAAATGACCTGGGCAGAATAGCCTACATGAAGTAGTTTTTTAACTGTTTAGGTTCTAAAATTGTATTAAGATTGTCCTTGAGGATGGCCAAATTGGCCGAAACGTCGGACTTATAAATGGAATAAAAATTTTTTTAGACTAAAATGGATGAAATTTTATTAATTTAAACAATATTAACCAGTCTCAAGAAAGTATTAAGATTATAAATTATTGTATGGGTTATGAATGAATTCCCAAAAGATCATTATTGAGAAATAACATCTCAATAAGCAAATAGATGCCTTCTCCTACAAAAGCTTATAGAAATAATATAATGATTTATTTTAAAGAGATATAGTGAATAATACAATATACAGCTCAAACGAATAAAGTAAATGTTAACAGTTTATTGTATAAAAGAAATATTTCTTTACAACAGCCTCTGGTTCAAAACTGGCCGAGAGATACTTTTGGTTGATTTATCCTATAATATACCATGACATCAACGAGTTAATCATCCAAAAGCCGTTAAATCATATTAAATCTTCCTGATATTTAAAATAAAATACTCCTCCTGTTAGGTTATTTTTTTTTGTTATGTTGAACCATGCGGTCGTGTTAAGGTTGGCCCCAGCTCCTGCCCCCAGGTGTGACCAGCGCAATAAATTAACCTGCCGACCGGTGGTGCGCAACCCAATGGGAAAAGAATGAATAGCCGAACTGCGGGGTGCAAGGGATCCCACCATGGGAATGGGCTGGGCCGCAATGTCTACTGTCTTTGTCCACTCTCTCAGAACAAGGATTATCTACGACTCTAGAGGCGTGAGGCAACAAAAAAAATATAGTTTCTAGAAACCATCTGGTATTGGGAATGATGTAATTTTTTATAGTTAAAAATATTTCTAAAAAAAAACCTAACTGATCGAAAAGACCGGGAGTTAGAAGATTGGGATACAATTTAAAAAAATATATATTTTAACGAAAAACGTATTAAAATCGTCCATGGCAGTTGGAGTAAGCAAGCACAGCAGATATTCCAATAATCCAACAAACCGTTAATCCAATAATTTAACGAAATCAGCTACACCTTTCGTGAATCACTTCATTTTTTTTTCTTTTGAGGTAGTTATTTCTTTTTTTTTATTAGTTGATGTAAATTTCATTTTTATGCTTTATAATTTCATAACTTGTTCAATTTAATAAGTTAATATGGTACTAATTAAAATATTATATGAATTTTGCCTGTGAAAGATTAACATACAAATCTAGACGATCATTTCTGCAATAAAAATTAATAAAGTAAATAAATAAAAAGATTCACGACCGTAATTGTATGTAAATCCGTAATGTTAAGTGTTTTATGAGTTATACCGAGAAATGAAATTATGCCTAGAAATTAAAAATTGTTTAAAAAATATAAGACACTTTTTTTTTACATTTTAACGTAGATTCTTGTTTTCAACCCAATGCCGAAAAAACCAAAGTGAATGCCGTAAAACGTCAAACGTATATCTGAATGTGTAATCGTGACTAATTAAATCTACAAATTGCTCACTTTGATTATATCGCAATTATCTACTAATATATATCTGCAAGATAGAATCTAGAAGAGAGCCACTAGAAGTTAAAGAACTTAAAACCACTTTAGAAAGACGGCAACTCCAGTGGTCTGGACATGCCTGCCGCATGAACGAGGGCATGCATCCTATAAAGGTATTAGAGGCTCGACCCACAGGAAGGAGACCACGCGGACGCCCCAGAATTACATACCAAGAATATATCCAAAGAATTGGAAGTAAAAGAGGCAAATCCTTCAATGAGATAAAGCGGGTAAGCAGGGGCCGGGAAAAGTGGTTACGCTGGATTGAGGCTCCTCGGCACTAGCTAATGGCATAAGTGGAAGATAAAGAAGAAAAAGATATATCTGCAACCATTAATTAAACTCTGCGTTCTCTAAAATTTCCAGATACTTGTAATAAAATAAAAAATGAGTTTTCAAAATACTTTTTATTAATATATTTCTGAAATACTAGAAATTGATCGGTTAAAATTAATTATTTAAATAGTTTGTTACTTGTAATTTCATATTTCTTTGTTTATAAGAGTGGGTTAAGTTGCGATAAAGGATGCTTAAAATACAACAAGTACTTACAAAAAAATTACAGATGCCATGCATTGTTTACATTAGTTCTGTACTCATACAATAAAAAATTCAAAACTGAGTCCAAGTCATAGAATTCCATACAACCAACGTACGATTCATATTATTGTTTATGATCCAAGGCACACCACATAACAACACAGCTGGACAAACAGCGCACATTAATTACTCGGCTAATGGAAATCCTCCTGGAATCGATCCCCAGGGTAAATAGAACGCTATTAAAAGGAGTCCATCACTCTTGGGCCATGTAAATAAGACGAGACAGTACTGTCATCATCCGCCACCTTTCATAGAGGAGAGGAATTGTTTCACCACCGGGACGTCACCATTCTACGCTCCATCCATCCTCGGGCATTTAAGGAGTTAAGAAGAATACAGCAGTGTAGTTGGGAACATCAATCAGTGATGGCGCACCGGTGCTAGGTGTGAAAAATGGATCCCGGAGCCATCTTTATGCTGTGTTTATGATAAATAGTGGTGCAGCTCAATGAGGACAGGGGACGACCGACTAACCGCTACACCTCTGACAAATGTTCGTGTCATGCCGCAGATTTCATCTCGTTCCATGCGGCACGTACGAAAAAAACAGTAACAGGAGAGCGTAGTCTGGTCTGCACGCATAAAGAATTCTATATTTTATAATATAAATGGCTGGAAACTTGAAGATTATACAAAAATGTATAAGATTTAGAATATTATATATAGAATAATTTTATAAAAATTAAATGTTGGCAAAGTTGTGTAGACAATAACGTAATATATCAAGTGACTCCTTGAAGCTAGAATTAAAATTTCAAAAATATGAATGGATGATAAATACACAATTGCTGTACCTTGGTCTCTAATATTATTCATTAATTATTCGATGATAAATATATATACATATAATACATAACAAAATCCAAACGCAAGAACATTTTGTTTTTTTTTTTTACATGAAGTTCCTAAAGCGATTTTATATTAACAAAAAATAACGTCCTTAACTGTTTTTTATTATATATAGTAAAATTTTATTTTTCCTCGTGAGCTAAGTTATTTAAGTAATCTTTTAGGTATTTAAAACCAGCACATTTATTTGGCCAAGTAAAACCGAAAACGTCTAGGAAAATACTACATATACTTACAGATATAAAAAAAAAAAAAACACTATGAAGTATCAACAAAAGTAATGAAAAATTAGGCGAGCAGCATTTTCAAATGAAAGATAAAAAAAAGGAAGATAGTTCATTCACAAAATATAAATGTGTCTTGTTTTTTCCATATAAATTTATTTTCAAATGATTTTAAAGAAATATATATTTCACCATCCGGCTCAACAACAAGGGCACATGAAAAATAACCATTTTTTCATATGATATAGTGACAAATTTCAATTTTTCACAAGATGTGTTATTGGAATTCAACTAACTTGAAACATTTCAAACTTACAACAGTTTTAATAGGATAAAAAAAAAAAAAAAAAAAAAAAAAGAAAAACGTCGTTCCATTATTCGAACTAGAAGTTGATATATTGAATTCGTCTTTGCATTGGTTAATCTCAAGGATAAACTTATAAAATAAATCCACCAGTTTATCAAAGATACAAAATTACAGAACTAGCAGACCATCGTAAATTTATTTTATTTAGGAAACCCATAAATTTTCCTCCATTGTTTGTTCCTACCTCAAATTCCTGGAAACCTTAAAGTTTAGTAGAGATTTAATTACTATTTATATATACATTTTTCGGGGCTCCTAAAGCGCAATTGTCTCAAATATAATACGTTTACAAAATTTTAAGCGCTAGATTCACCCATAAAAGTGTAATGATAATATAAGAGATATGTTGTTTCATATTTTATTCCCCACCTATTTCGTTATCATTTAATTCATATCATATATGTAAATATGGTTTAATGTGCTCTAATATTACTAATGTCTGAAAATATATGATAGGATGTAACAGTAAACAATAAAAATAGTAAATAAAATAATCAATCTGAGAGACGCAAGTAGAATCCCTTCTTCGTATCTAGGTTATAACTACTATAACGACTTAAGCCAATAATATGATATATATTTGTAAGTTGAGTTAAATTTTTTATAACATAACTTACAGTAGAGCGTATAAAAAAAAAATTATTAGAACTTTATTCGAGTTTTTATTAAATAAAAAAAATAATTAGAGAATCAACTTACTTCTGCTATATTCAAACCACGATTTACTTTTTATTTTATTGAAGGTCTGTCGTCGCTAAAACTGGGCCCGAGGTGCACATCAGGGAAATCAAGTCCTTTAAATATTACTGTTAAAAAGATTTTTGAATAAATTAAGAAAACTAAGAGAGCGCTGATGGATCTGATAAGGAGAGATAAGGCTCGGCATCGGTCGTTAATGAAGGGCTAATAGCTGCCACTGCCCACGGGCTCCCGAGCCGATGATGGGAATATATCATCAATTAATATTTACATTTTTATAATTTACCCCAAGCTCCCACGTCCAACGGCAAATATTAATGAATAATTACGGCCACAAATTCCTATATCCAGATATTTTCGTAGCCGAGCTCGCTACGGTTATTATAGGGAATTATAAATATGCATTAATGATGCAGTGATTATGCATTTGTAGGGGTAGATGAATAAATAAGGCGATTCTTCTAAATTATTATGGTAGAAAGATTTTTATTTATTATATTAAAGCAGAATCTAGTTTATAGGGATCATTCTTTGACAATTTAAAGGATGCATGATTCCTCGGATGCCAAACAACTTAAACAAAAGAAAAAAATGACAAAATGTCCGGAAGCTTATATGGTAATAAATAAAATCTGTAATATAGAGTAGTAATGGGAATAAAAAATAAAGTACTGTACAGTTATCTTTTACATGTTGGTTATCACTATTATTAAATTTCTTTTTTATAAAATAATCGAAACAGTATTTTGAACAGTTAACGCATTACAATTTATATTTCTGATTTTTATTTATTTTTTTTATTATGATGATTTTTATTTTGAACAGTTTACGCATTACAATTTAAATTTCTGATTTTTATAAAATTAACACACCTCCACTTAATCACAAAAGAGGACCAACCTATATGCCAAACATGTCAGTCCCCATTATCGATAAAGCGTATAATTAAAGAATGCTCATCATTTCGTCAAGCCTTCAAAAATAATAAAATTCCTCGTACAAGAGAATTGGCCCTTAAAGACTCAGCAGAATCCATAGACAAAATAATAAAATTTTTGATAGAAACTCAACTTTATACTAAAATATAATCCACCAATATAGACCAGTGTAAAAAGGAAATAGTCTACATTCAAATCAAATGTCAAAGACAAGAAGATAAATAAAGTAAAAAGGGTGTAATAAACCTAGATGTTGATCGCCCTGAATAAAAATCTAATCTAATCTATTTCTCATTTTTTCAATTCACTCGTATTATCTCACAGAATACAAGGTATGATCAGGAATATGAAATAAAATTTTAAAAAACAGGAATACTTTTATTAATTAAGAGAGTATTTATTAACTTGATTGTAGGTCTGTAAATAAGAAAAAATATATAATAACAAGGAGTTTTCCCTCATAAGGACCATTTCGTCAAATAAATAAAAACTCCAGCGTTGAGAATACACAAACATGCTAAATAGAACGTGGAGGCAAAATTTAATTATATTAAAATTCTTGATTGTCTAAATATATTAATAGCAGGCATATTGGACGTGTAAAAATAAGGTGATTAATATAAAAATTAAATGTAGAAAATAGGTTCAGTAGATAATTTTAAGAAGAAATAACAAGCAATACAAGGAATATGATGGGTTTTGATAATAAATGAAACGGTTACACATATATTTTGATTCCAGGATAGGAATTTCGCTGTCATGCCAGTGTTGATTTTTCGCAGCATTAGTCAACGTTGTAGATTTAAAACCCCCAGTGTCTAGAAGTGGGTGAAACATGTGGTCCCCTCCCTGGTAAAGTTATTAAAAATGAAGGCTCAGAGTAAAAGAACTTACAGTCAAAAGAAAAGGTTGAAAACAGAATTGGCCAGTCTTTCAGGTAACTTTTTTCCGATTTTGAAAAGAACTGTCATGTCCTGGTTTAAAGATTTTTTTTTTCAATTTCCCGAAATATAATAAAATAGGATAAATCTAATTTATTTAATTTAACCTTTGCTAAGAAAAAAGCTTAACAACATTTTATGAATACATTTCTGATGTAGTTTAAAAATTAAAAACTACGGATGCAATAATAATTGTTTAAAAAAATCATCTGAATTACGCATATTTTGAATCTCCCTGTAATATTGTCGAATTTGGATTTATTCTGCTTTGCATCTCCAAGTCTCAATTATTATGGATGAAAACATTGATCCATCAGTTCATTTATACAATTTATGTCTTTTGATCTATTTTGTCCATTTATTTATCATACATCAGTATCACTTTACGTTATTAATACTTACCAAGAGTTTCTGTTATGTCGGAAATGTATTTAATCCTGTACACACTTTTTTATCTCTTCAAAATAACGCTGATTCCTGTTCTGGATTTCAAGAGCCTCTAACGACTTACCCACGCTGCAGGAGGAGGAAGAATGCAAAAGGACCGCGAGGGGTTATAACAGAGTATGAGATAAAATAAAAAGAGGTGGTGTTGGGGACGTGTGTTAGTCGTGAAAGGTGGTGAGGATGAGAGGGGTTCGGTCACGACGGCATTCACCTGTCACCGGGTCAGCCATTAGAAGGCCTGATTAGCCCAGCGACGTCTCCTATTTGTAAGGACCATCTAACAGGGCCCTGGCTCATTAGTTAAAACCGATCCTGTCAGCTCTGTCTTGGCTCTTGTCCGGGGTCGAGGGTGTGCTTGAACCCGGGGGCTGTCGCTGAATCGCTGAAGAAGAAGCGGATTGGAAAAAGTATAAGAGGAAAAGGCGACACTACATATTACTGTAGATATAACTACCAAACGTAATAGAAGAGTACGTTATTGACAGAGCATGTCTCCTTGAATAACAAGAAATAATTTAAATATTTAGAATAGATAAGCGGGATAGTTCTTAACTTCCGGATCTTTGTTCGAAAGGAATAGTAGACAATTTTATTTCTATTGCTTAGGGCAAAACCAGTCTCAATAAACTTGCCCTTCAATATCTTCCAATGACAGGAAAAAGATGGAGTTTAAGTGTGAATGTGGACTACATTGCTTATTTGTTTAACCTTCGGTAAGAAACAGTATTTTCGAGTTCTGGCATAACTATTGGGAGAACAATATGAATTAGGATGAACTAAATACTAAACATACGCTTAAGGAAAACGACGTTAGAAACGCATTATTTAATAACATAGTTGAGGCATTAGGTCGTAAATCATTGCATCTGATATATACTTTAAATTGAAGTTTTTACCTTCAACGGATTTTATAAGATGTGATTACAAAGATTTGTAAAACAATTTTTTTAGAAATTGGTATTTTTATACTAAATTATGGTATGTAACTCCAGCATTAAGGAAAATATTTTAACACTGTGAAAGATTGATTTTTTCTGTTCTCATGTTATACGAGCGAGTGCTCACAGTTACCTGTATAAAATGATCGAACGTGTGACTACAGAGTAAAACTGTACTTCCGAATTTAGTACCAACTCTATACCATGAAATAAGTAATTAAAAGACCTATCTCTACAATAAGTATTAGAGGTATTCTGGCAGAACGTATTTTCGAGTTGGGTGTACAATGTGAATTAGGGTGGCACTGAACCAAACTTTTATGTTAGCTATGCTTGTATGGGACAATAACCTTAAAACGGCATTCCTAATTAAATAACCTCGTTAATTATTTAAAATGTTCGAATAAAAAACCATAATATGTGAATTTAGTACGATCTCTTAACAAAGATGTAAGTAATAAATTCGAAGTTTAATAAAATAATTATGACAAACAAGTATAAATTCATTTACAACAGAGTGTAAACAAATTTTGGGTGTAAATTCGTGAGTTTTGTCATTGCAACTTCAATAACACAACACAACGTTTACCATGTTTAGCCACTTTTTCAATGTTGTTCGATTTAACAAATATTTTTCGTAATATAATATCGCATGTTTTTAACTTTACCTCATATTGCATTCAATTAAAGATTGATGTAATAAATATATAAAG